>NW_010337716.1:11016-11382 GCF_000700745.2 Antrostomus carolinensis | reverse complement strand
GTTGTCTCCATGCCACCGTGCAGCTCCAAGGCAGGAAGGAGGGATGTGGTGGGTAACTGGTGTAGCAGATATTGCCCACCCAGGGGCAAGAGTGGTTCTTGGAACTTCTCCACCCCAGGCCAGGAGAAGGGATGCTGGCACCGTCTCCCCATCGCATAGACTGACTGGGGGATGTTCTCAAAGGGCGGGGGGGAGGGTCTTTTTATTTGATGTGGATAAGGGATGGGAAGGGAGGAGTTGTTATTTTGTTTTGGTTTATTTTCAGTATGTCAGGACCTAGTCTCCAAGGCACCAGGTTTCAGGTGCTGAACTCTTCTTCCTTTTCAGACTATGGCAGGGGGGCTGAGGGGGGGGGGGGGGGGGGCA
>NW_010337716.1:7053-10993 GCF_000700745.2 Antrostomus carolinensis | reverse complement strand
AGCATTTGCTGAAAGTGCGTTTGAGGAGTTGTTAAAATACAAATATATGAAAATATATATATATACATACATATATATATATGTATTACAATGCCAAAAAACAACCAACGAACACAGTGAACTCAAAGAGGCCTTGAAACGCCTGGAATTTCAGGGGTTCTGTGTCTTTTTTTTTTTTTTCTTTTTTCTTTTTTTTTAAGTTCTGGGGTTACCTTGTGCTTTTTTTCCTTTGTTTCAGGGTGCGGGTGAGGGAGCCTTTTGAGGAAGGTGAGGTGGGAGCAGGTGAGAGCAGTGAGTGCTGGGGAAGGCTGCCCTTTCCCAACAGCAGAGGGAGGTGGTGTTTGCTGCCCACTGTCACTCCCCAAAGCATCCGTGGCCTGTGCTCTGCACGCTCCAGAACAAGTGACTCTGAGCTCTGCTTCAGGCTCACGAGCTCCCCTTGTCCGTGGCCCACAGAGCACCCTCAGCTTTGAGGGTGGCTTACAGGCCACATCTAGCAGCGATGATGCTGCATGGCATTTGAGAAAACCATTAGCCTGGGATCTGGTGTGAGGAAAATATTTACTTCCCTAGCAACAGCAGCAGCTCACCCTCTGTTTGGTACAGACGTGGGTTTTACATTGATGAGTTTAATTTTCTGATTGAAAAACAAATTCTATGCAATTTCTGATTGTAAAAGGAAAGAGACGACAATGGAGAGGGGCAGGGGAGATAAAGCCTTGAGTGAAGGTACATCCTGTTCTTGAATTGTTTTATTTTCTTTTTGTCTTGAATGTACTGAAATAAAAGATGTCCTTGTATAATCACGGGTTTTTTTCCCTCTTTCCTTCCCTGTCCACACTCACAAAAGTCGTGAGACAGTTTGATGGCTGTCTGCTCAGGGAGAAACCCAGCAACTCCCGTGCTGAAAGGGAAGCAGTGCTTTGGCTGTTGCAGGTCTCTGCTGCCCGAGTGTGCCCACACCCATGGTGTTGCCGTTATCTGTAGCTGAATGGAAATGGGAGAAAAAAAGAAAAGGCCAAAAAAAAGAAAGAAAGCCCAAGATCCCTGGTAGTGAGGGGGAACAAACCCATAACCAACAGCAGTGCAGCCTGTCCAGAGGAGCCCAGCTTTCTGAACGATGAGAACCACAGCAGCTACAGCCTCCCCAGACCTGCTGGTTGGACTCTGGTTGACCAAGGGCTGAGGGTTAGGTACAGCAGGTCAAATCCATCGCTTTATCAGGGGCAGGGGCCTGTCTCCAGGAGATGTTTCTGAGGAGCACATGCAGGGAACAGGATGCGATGCCATGGTGATGGGCACATTAGGGTTGTTCTGTCATTTCTGGTAGCATGTAAAAAGAAGTGTCTGCAACACAACGACAGTAAAATGTGCATACTGAGAGAGTGCTCGTGCAACAGGGAGTAGATTTAGAACTTGTTATGTAGGATGTCATATGAGATGCTCATTAAGGTGCTTTCTTGTCTTCTTATTTGTAAATCTGTGGGATGTTACCCTCTCACTAACCAAACAGAGCAGTGAAGTTGCAAGTGTGAGGTGAGGTAAGGCTTTGCCAGAGCCTGGGAATCTGGTGTCGTGGGATCAGAGGGGCAGATCCTCAGCTAAGGTAAGTCAGCAAAACCTCCATCCCTGCATTCTGCAAGGAGCCAAGCTTGGGCTTTCAAAGTACTGACAGCAACACCAGAACATCTGAGCTCGTCTGTGTTGCGTTTAAAGGCTGACATGTTTTTACGAGCAGCAGAATATATTCATCAAAAAGAAACTGCAGCTTAAAATTTATTTACAGATTAGCAGAAGAAAAGGCTCCATGAATCATTTATCAGACCTGATGTTTTTTCACCCCTTCACCACAGTGAAGAAAGAGGGATCTTGACAGAGCCAGACATTATTCCTCTGCTTCTCCAAAGATCTTGCAGTCATCTGCTCAGACAGAAGATGTCAGGAAAAAAATGATGAGAAAGTGCCTGGTTTCTCTCTGTCTTTGCTTTTTATCTCTCCTGCTAGCTTGCTCCACCCATATGGTATTTTATATCTGGGTCTGTATTTTAAAGAGATATTTTTCTTCATGTCCCTCTTGTCTCCTCTCTTTTTTTTTTTTAAATGATCAGAGTGTTTGCACTCGGAACAGAAACAGACCTCAGAAGGGAAAGTGGATGGATAAAAGCTGATGTCATTTGTGTGCCTTTTCTAGCATCATGGTCCCATATTTTCTGCTCACTTGTAAATACCTACAGGTTTTACGCTGGACAGACCCCACAGGAGACAGCATTATGCATATGTCTGGGTTTGTGCTCATAAAGATTTCTGTGCCCAGGCTGGTTTGGGTTTACATCTCACATGTTCTCTCTTGCCCTAGTTTTTGCTCTCATCTTTGAATCTGTTGTTGGGGGCTCTTTTGCTCAGCTGGTCCCAATGGTAATGCAGTTCAAGATCTGGAGTGGTTTGCTGTCCAAAAGGCACTTTCCCAGTATTGCTGGCTGTCTCCTGATAAAATCTGTGTAATTCTAGTAAGATACCTTCAAATTCCACTGGGAGCCAAAGATCAGATCAATTAAAATGCAATACTTTGCTTTATCCCCTCTGTTTTGTTTGATCCTCCTGCTGCCCCTCTGTTTGGGGAGCCCAGCAGTGGGGCTGAGTGCTTGCTTCTTTCCCTGCAGTGACAGCCAATTCTCCAAACCCCACTGGGGCGGCAGCAGTCTGGCAGGTTCCTAACTAAAAGGCTTGGGATCTCTCCTCGTGCACTAAAGCCCATGTTTGTGTTGTTATTCTGGACAGTTCCATTTTCACCTAATGATGAAAAGCTATTTTGTCCCCAGAGGTTGTGTGGGAGAAGGTATTAACAAGGCTTGGACTAGCCTGGGGGCATTTACTGAACTGAGTGGTGTAAGTAAAATAGACAAGAGTTGTTCTGTGAGCTGTGAGAGCCCACAAGACTTTTGGAAGAAAGACGGTGAGCTATAAATTATAAAATAGAGGTGGAACCCTTTGGACTTCAGTGGTCCTGAGGGAGGACTCTTTTTAACCATTTCAGATCTACAGAAATCTTCTCTGCTTCTGCCTGCCAAATCTGTTTCTCTTCTTGAACCCTAAGTGCCTTACCAGGTAAGTGATCCAAAAGGTGGAGGAAGAGGCAGAGGGAATAGCTATTGTTTTGCTTTGCTTTTGTTTGTTGGTTTTTTTTGTTTGTTTGTTTGTTTTCCAGGGATCTTGAGTTACAGAAAGGGCCTGGAGGGAGTGTGAGTCCCAGCAGTCATATGTAAGCTGGTGGAGATATCTACAGCACTGGTAACTGCAGCTGTAGGCACAGGGTGGCTGGGCCAGACACAAGAATGTGGGTAACTGGGTTTGATGTTTCTTGGGTGATGACTCTATTTGAATAGTAAAGACATCCCTTGAGAAAAGGAAGGGACCTGTAGTCGAGGTCTGCTCCCTGAAGGCTGGTGTTGACTGGTTTCTAAGCTTATGAAAGAGCAAAGAAGCAAAGGTGGGCTGCTTTGGTGTTAGGTTTGGGGTGATACTGACATGATTTGGCATGAAAAGGCTGGCATGAGTGACCAAAGTTTCCTCCATCAGCTTTTGTTTCATTGAGCTCTGAGATTAATTACCTGCAAGATATGTGTTTCTCTGCTTCACTTGTGTAGCTAGTGAAGGTGATGAAATTTCTCCTGGTGGCTTTGATTAGAGGGGAAAAAGTAGTGCTGCCCATCAGGAGGAGAGCCTGCCAGTGAAGCACTGCTCTAAAGCAAGGGTAGTCCCAATGACCTAGAGGCATAAGTGGAGGCAGAATCAGTCCAGTGATCTGCAAAAGGAACTGCAAACTGCCATCAGAAATGGTAAAAAGTAAGTCTGGGTTTACACTTGACATTTGCAAGTGTGCTGAATATCTGACTGGGAGGGGACAGCACATCTGCTTGAGATGAGGAGCTGCAACTTGAAC
>NW_010337716.1:0-7021 GCF_000700745.2 Antrostomus carolinensis | reverse complement strand
GCTGAACAGAGGATAAAGCACCCACAGTTCCAGAAACCCCATTAGAGTTTGATGGCCACTAACTGATTGGAGATAGAGAGCTGAACTCTTCTGGGTACAAAGTAGCACTGATGAATTCAGTATAAATAGGCTTCTCTGGAACTTGATACCACACTGGGAAAATCAGCCCCCTATCCACTGGGTTGGACAATAGGCAGGTTTATGCATCCTTCAGGGAGATATTTTTTTTTTTCCCCTCCAAGGGGAAATCTGCTGTGCTCCAGTTGAATGAACAGTTTGATTTGTGGCAGGACTGCAACATTTCATCCCAGAAAGCATTCCAACCAGCAGATGAGGATCGCCTGCCTCACCACCAATGTGCAGCTGTCTCTGGGGGGGTGTGTGCGGCAGTCTGTCACCAGCACAAAGGGCCACACAACAGCAGCTCTCTGAAAGCTCTTCTGAGGCCAGATTAGTAAGAAAATGAGGAAACTAGCTTAATTAACAAAGGCTTTCTCTGCTGCTGTGTTTAGGACTGCAGTTATCAGTGCAGCTGGCAGGCAGTTCTCAAAGACTGAAATGACAGTAGTTGGCTGTAAAAGAGATAACTGTCAGATTAACTGGTACATATCTTCTGGCTAGGTTTTCTATATCATACCTATCTTGAAGCATCTCCATGTATCAAAGGGACTAGTTGGCCATTTGCCTTTCAAAAGTACCCTTTCCAATGTGATAAATAAGGATCTATTACAATGGAGGGACCTAACATTTCTTCTTTCTTGACTTAAGACTATTTTGGAATAGTATTTTTCACACTTCGATCAATTTGTCCAGACTAATTCTTTCTGTTGTTTTTATTGCGGTGCTTGTGCTTTTGGTGTCTCACGTATTGAGCTTAGAGTGCAAGGGAGAAAAAAATGTTTGTCAGAGTGTCAAGGCAATGAGAAGGGCTGTTCCTTGCAGACAGAAGCTCTTCTCATGGCCCGTCAGGACTCCTGCAGAGTCACATCTTCAGCTCCTCTAAGTCTACTGGGAGCTGTGCTGGGGGCTATGTCTGCTGGGAGCTGTGCTGGGTTATGCCTGCTGGGGAGCTGGTCTAAAGTGGCTGCTAAAGATCCAGACTGGTGTGCAGCCTGGAGAACAGAGAGGACCTGCTGCTTTGTTTGAGAAACAATGTTAACTGAGGTGAGGGGGAATTTCATTGACATTGGTGAGGAGAAGGCAATTTAGACCCACTGTGGGTGAGACCTGTGCCTTTTCAAACCTGTTATCTTCCTTCTTTTCTCTCCCTCTATCTCTGCCTTCCAAGCACCTTTCTCTTTCCTATTCATCCGCCAGATACTCCTCCTCATGTTGCTCAGTCTCAGAAAAAAGGTCCCAGATTGGCTTTTGCTTGAACTCCCAGGAAATGTTCACGAATGTAGTCTTCTGGCTTTTCAGGCTTAGCTCTTGCTGGGCTGAGATTTAAAGCCATTTATTTTGAAGTCAAAAGTGAATGCAAATGAGGGGAAGGAACTAGGGGAGAAAAGAAAAAAGACCTCGTATTCCCAGGTGAGCACTGAGATGTCTGATCTGCCTGCCTAAAACTGATTGTTCTTCCAGAGTCTACAGTAAATACCCTTGTGCGTTAGTGAGCACAGCTGTAGAGGATGCTCTTATTATTGCTTGCTGAACTAAACTGGGACAAGGAGGTGAACACACAGCCTCTGGTTTTATTCCTCAGCCATTGATCAGCCACAACATCTTTAGCCCTCAGAGCTGTAATGGAGGTCAGGACGTGGTAGGGAGACAGACATTAGCAGGAGGCTACCAAGCGTCTGTGCTCCAAGGTCCTGTGAGCCAGATTGCTCTCTTTTGTATGGAAGGTTTGTTTGCTGGCTGTTTCAAGTGGCCCTGGCATGCTACTGGCCATCTGACTGGGTGAAATGCATGAGTATTTCTGTTTGAAGCTAGACCTTGAATGTAAAAACAAAGTTTTGTAAGGCAGTGTCTTTGTGGGGGAAAACTGCTGGTTTAGCAGATGTAATAGTTGTTCTGACCAAGCTGTTTCATTATAACTCCTCCATGTGGACGCTGTATCTCAAAGGGGCAATATTATTCTGGAATGAAGCCCTCTTTTTTTGTTTATTTTTGGACAAAATCATGTTCACAAGGAGCTGTTAGAAAACAGCAGCAAGGATGGCAAATCTGGATGGCAAAAATGCCACCAAGCCCTAGCAGGCACAACAGGAGATGCTCTCATAGAGGACACAGTGGTCTGTCCTCGTGGTTATTTGTGTTGGCCGTTGTGTCCCAGCAGGAAGAACAGCAGCAGAGCTATTGCTCTTCCAGTTTGCTGAGCAGCATCTGGGCTAAGCCTGCGTCCCTTTCCTGCTTGGGCTTTCTTGACAGTGAGAGAGGGATGCAGACCTGCCGAGCAGAGGAAGGATATGGTGCAGGGTTTGAGGCAGTGGCTGCAGGGTGGGAGACCACAACTGCTCAGTGTTGCTGCACCAGCAGTGCTCGTTGGGGCTTTGGGAATGTCACTTTACCACCCTGGGCCCCCACTCTGCACTGTAAAATGAGTACTTCCCAGCCTCTCCGTGTATACCAAGTATGCTGACAGAGAATAGAAATGAAGGAAACTCTTTTGATTAGTGTGTAGGACTGGAGGGGGTCTGGCAAGGTTTAATCTGTTCATGTTTGCAAAGGACTTTGAGAGCTGCAGATGAAAGTGGGTGGAGATTTGCCAAGTGTTTGCTAACATTAATGGTTAATTATTATGAATGCTGGCAGCCTACATACTCAGCCAGCATCGTTCTCTGAGTGAGAACCAGACCTGTAATGGAGTTGTTGCACACACCAGACAGGAAGAGACAGCTTCTCACTCTCTTTTTTTGTCATGTTCTTCCAGCCAAAGTCCCATTCCAAAATCAGACAGCAGCAACACTTTTCTGACAACTAGTTAGGAATCCAGAGCATTTGGCAGAGGAAGACGTAGCCATTTTCATGTCTGGAGTCATTTCTGTCTGCTGGTGCCCTTTTTGTCTGAGTGAACAGAATGGAAATAGTGGTCCAAAATGAGATCTGTCTCAAGTGGGGCAGCACGTGGGTGCTATGCTGTGCTGCATGGCAGGGACAGATCCAGAGTCACCTGGAGAAGTGCACTGGACATAACTCATACCCACATGACTCGGGCTGGGTCAGCGAGGACCTGGCCATGCAGTGGTACTTCCCAACGCCTGAGATGCCGCGCTGGGGAATCGGGAGAGGATGAGGTTTGGCACAGCAGATCACATGTGAGTTTGGGGAGCCTCCTGAGTGTGGCAGGTCAGCTGAAGAAGAGCGAGCCTGGTCAGCTGCATCCCTCGCTGCATGACCAGGTTTGGGAGAGAATCGGCATTGTGATGGAGAGGATGAGACAGCAGCCAGCTGAGTGAGTCTAGCCCCGAGTGTGTGAGATACGATTTGCCAGACATAATTTGATAGCCAGGACCATTGCAGCAGTACCTGAGAAAGCTGCCTTTATCTAATAGTAGCCATCCAGAAAACGAAATCAAATTAATAAAAGGCTCAAGGTCCATTTGGTCCTGTGAACATGACTAGCAATCGCTAAATTATGAAAATCTAATAGATCTTCAGACTGCACCAGTACTGATTTATTATTTTATTTCTACGTTTGAATGTGCAGTCTGAGTTTCTGAAGTTGAAAGCTGCATTGTTCCTAACTTTTGGCTATTGATAACATTTTAGAATTTTGGCTGTGGAGTAATGTTTGTTCTAAAAAGTAACTTCAAGGTGCATTAGTCTCAGATAATTGACAGAGACCGAAGAAGTTATTTGGGAAGCGCTTATGCGGAACCAAAGATCGTAGTGAATTGTTACCTTAAATTAATGGTGCAGTGAGAAGCTGCTTGGATTTGATCAGCTGGCGGTAGTATTAAATGAAGTCAGGCTTTAAAGTTATTAACAAAATGTCTATGAGACAGCGCTGCTATGGATTTATACGCTAGCATTGTGTCTTAAGGGGCCCAAATCTGCAGTGTGCTTTGTATCTACAGATCTTCCCTGGCTCCAATGGGAGCAGAGAGCGCTCAGTATCTCTCAGGATTGGGCTCTTTAGCATGCTGGAGCTCAGGTTAGGCCAGTGTGGCTAACAGGATTCACACCTTTAACTCCCTTCTTAATCCTCAGATGAAATGAAAAGTCTTCTCTCAACAGTTAGTAAATCTCTAATTTTATTTCTCATTATTAAATCATGAAATTGGCCAAAAATGTTTAAGTTAAGTGAAAGGAAGAGAGATTTGTGAGAAAATTGAAGTCTCTTTGAGGAATTGAAGAATAATCTCCAAGGATGAAGAAAGTTACGGTTGCCAAACCCAGAAGCGAAAGGATCAAAAAGCTACAGAAAAGAAGTAGAAAATTGCACATGTTTCAAATCCTCTCCCTCCCGCTCCCCCTAAAACCTCTGGTGATTTAAATAGAGGGAAAATTATTCTGATAAGCAGCAGAGTCTACTAGATGCTCCTTCTTCTGCTGCTGCCATTATCTCTGTGTGCAACCCAGGGAAATTCCATGATCTTAGTGGATCCGTGTCCCCATGTGTGACAGTGATGCTGCTCTCCTGGGCACAGTGAGATCTGTCGAATGTTATTAGTGTAGCCTGGGAATTAATTGGGTTTAGGTGCCTCACTCTGACTAGAATGAGGCCTGCTTTCTTTTTTTTTTCTTTTTTTTTTTTTTAAATTAACATAGTGAGTCATTAACTGTTTGATTTTTCACAGACTACGTTTGATTCTCCATCTCAGGTAAATTTTCTTTTTTTTTTTTTTATTTTTTTTTTTTATTTTTTTTTATTTTTTTTTTTTGCCTGAAAGAACTGCTCCAGATCAGATGGGAGTGAAATTAGCAGAGTCTGTGGCTTCTACTCTGGACGTTAACAGTGGTTCCCTTCTGGCCTCAATATGTACGAACACATGAACCTGCTTGGACCCTGGTAAGTGCCCCCCTTGATAGTGGGTAACATTTATTTGTGGTGCATTAGAAGCGTGAGTGATGAGGGAAGGATTGTGACTGGAATTTTTTTCAGATATTGAGGATGTTTTTCTTGCTGAAGTTGATCAGGTCCAGCTTTAAAAGTGTGAAAATAATGAAATTGGATTTGGATTGCTTAGTCACCTAATGTGGACGCGTCACTGGGGTGAATGCCTCTTAAGGGGCACTTGTTCTGTGTACGTGAACTAGCTCCAGCATGGATGAGTACTGTTGGTAGTCCTTGTGCAATGAGACAGGGAGGAAGCAAGTTGAGAGGTGACTCCAGTTCCCATGGCCTTGTTTAATCCCCCGGGGCAGGCAACGGTGGGAAAGAGGGGAGCCTGCCAGGGAGGGGTCACCTGGGACAGCCAATGCTAGTAAAAGCTTCAGCAAGCAGATACTTATCTGCCAGGGAGGAGTAGATTGAGACCCATCAAACTTATTTGCATGAACAGTAAGACAGCCAACAAATGATAAGCACAGTCAATCAGTGCTAGCTTGGGCTGAATTCAAACTGGCCCCTAAAGGTGAAAGACTATATTGTGCTCAAGTTCCAAGTTACCCAGCTTGTCCAGTCTCCATTGAAATGGTCTTTAATTTAGGCCAGGGGACATACCGGTCACTTTCTCACACTTGCAGACTGACCCAGCAGAGGTTAACACAGACATCTGTTATATCTAGTTGATCTGTAACTATAGAAAGCAGCAGCCGAAATGTATTTCAAACAAAAATGTAGCCTGCGGGTGCCAGTTACCAGCTAAAATATGCTCTGTCTGCCTTCTAGCAACTAAATAGCACAGGTAAGCTGTGCAAAAAACCATGAGGATTGTTAGTAAAAGAGCGTAGCCTCTGAATGCCATGTAGTTCTTTATCTCGCTGAAACAGATACGAGAAGTAAGGGGGGGAGGAAAACCAAATGGAGACAAAGCTCTCTCTGGAATGTATTAAAAGAACCAAATAAGCCATTCAGAGCATGCGGGTAGATGTTTTTTTTTATGGAGTGTTAGCAAAGCATTGTTCATCTGTGCTGGCCTGCATAGGAACAAAATAAAACCAGAGTTGTGTCAACAGGGTAATAAGAAAGAACACCAAAGTGTTTTTCTCTCCTAAAGGGAAATCAGGTCCGTGAAAGCTGTGCATTTATTTCAGCACTGATGGTTTTGGGTTGCCAGGGCTCTATTGTAAGGGGTCTGGGGATGATAGGGTGGCACACAGCAGAATTACAAGGACATAGTGCATGTGATTTGGACCATGTAACCTGAAAAGCCTGAACACTTTCACATAGCGGCAATGGTAGAATTTGCCCCAGAAGGTAGAGCAGTAATGTGAATCTTTCATAATCCTGCATCAGGCAAGGCTGGGAAGTCAGTCAGTCTTTCTCCATCAGTATCTTGAAGATACGTACCCAATCCTTTATTTAAATAGCTCCTGCATGTGAACCAAGTCCCAGTGTCAAGGACAAGCAGGGACTGAGAGACAGAGTAGCTGAATTTTAGAAGCTGTAATAGGTTGGAGCACTCCTGATTAAGCCTAATGCAGCTTTTAACTTTGCAGTCGGGGCTTAGGTGGTGTGCTGATGCCAACGGTCTGCCTGAGGCTCGCTTTGCTTCTTGGGATAGATATTTTCTGCTGTGAGAGATCCTTAGTTGAACTATTTTATCTCAGAGGTCACAAAAGAGTTTTCTCCTTGGCTTAGCTTGAGTTGTCTGCCTCCCACATTAGTCTCCTGACTGTAAATCTGTGGGTGCAAGCCTATGCCATCAGGCCAAAGTGAGGCAGGAAATACATGGCAGAGCAGGAGTTAAACCAGCCTGATGCTGAACACGTTCTCGTCCTCCGCTTGGGTGGCACCCACAGTGCTGCCCTCCTGTTCTGCGGTGTCAGTGTAGCGTGCATGAACCGGGGTGTGTGAGCAGCAGGTTAAAGTTGTCCTGATGATGTTACAGGCTGGGGAGAGCGTGTAGCTAGTTATGCTCTGGCTATTGGGCCGTGACCAGTGTGGCTGTGCTCCAACCTCCCTGACCTGCAG
>NW_010337715.1:0-3521 GCF_000700745.2 Antrostomus carolinensis | reverse complement strand
TTTTTTTACCCCAAGTCAAGTCTGTTTTGCTCATGCCAGTAACTGGTGGATGATCTCTCTGTCCTTATCTCGACCCACGAGCCTTTCGTTATATTTTTCTCCACCCTGTCTAGTTGAGGTGAGGGAGTGATAGATTGGATTTTGGTGGGTCTCTGACATCCAGCCAGGGTCAACCCACAACACAGGGGTTGAGAAATGCTCTCTGCAGAATGTATTCAGCAGCTTTTCTTTACTAAAGAGTTGAGATACATGGACAGGAACAAAAGAAATTGGAGGTGGCATTGCCCAGAGTGTTACAGTAAAACTATTGAATTATTTGCCAAAGGAGGACCTTGAGTGAAATATTGCAGTGAGAAATTTTGAAAAGCATCTGCTGATGTCACAGTCATTTTCAGTGCTGAATTAGTAGCCATGCAGGGTACACTGCTGCTTACCAAAGGTGCTGATTTGCCAGCAGGGGCCAGGAGGGATGCTTTTTTTTTCATTTATGCAGAACACTTCAGACCTGACTGCCTACAGGATTGTAAGGTTTCACCCACTGTGTTAGGTACCAACCTCTGGAGAAGGAGAACTTGAAGAGCAGGAAATAGCTTTTCAATAAAAGAATCTAAGATACATTAAATAAGACATTACTCACTTGGTCATGTGTCCATTTCCTTAGATTTAATAGCAGTAACAGGCAACACTGTATGCTGCTCTGCAGTAACTCTCCTAATTATACTTTTACCCCATGACACATGAGGTAATTTACTTAGGGTTGGCTTTACAGGGGGATGGAGCTGTCTGTAGCCAACTCTGCTAGATTGTGGCACAGCTGAATTCGGCAGCCTGAGCAGCCCAGTTTCCCTCTGTGCCTGAGCTCTCTCAGATCAACTCACATTTATTCAGGAATGAGTGTGAAAGTAACTGGTTACCTCTTTGTCACTTATTCAAGCGTCCATAACCCAACTAAACACCATATGTTCCTGCAGAAGCCAGACATGTCCATTATCTTTTTATTCCTTTATTCACCTGAATATTGACTCCCTGTTTGTATTCCTTCACCTTCCCTGGGCCTGTAGAATAGCTGTAGTGATAGCAATTGTTTATGGGAGAGCTGCTGATGCATGTGACAAGAAATAGTGCTAATGGTGATGTCTGTTAGCCTGTAAAATAACTCCCCCAAGTAAACTGGTAGAAGTCTCATCACTTGGATGTTTTAAAACCAGCCTGGACAAAGCACTGTAAAATATACTGCAGGGAACAATCTTGGAGTGGCAGCAAGATTAAGTAATGGTTTGCTCTCTCGTTCAGCCTAAAAAAAAAAAAAAAAGCCATGTGAGAGTATTCAAGGTACTCCAGAGATGTGCTGGTTTGGCTTGTCCTTTCGGAGGTCTCTGCAGGCAGTGCTCCTGTGCAAACACTGGGTTAGATTTGTCTTTGGGGAGATAGAGAGGGAGAGGGAAGGGGGAAAAAGCAAGTGTGAGAATATGGTATGTTGCATATATGGCCCTGACCACTCTGTCTTTAGAACATTCCTCTTCACTGCTCCTGTGCTAGTTATCACTCTCATGTTGCAAATATTTCCACTTATTAAAACCTTTCTTGGCTCTGATCAGCCTCATATCCATCTAACAGTTCTGATAACCCAGAGCTTTTCCTTTTTTTAGCTTCACTTCCCGGTATGTTGTTGCTGGAGTTAGTGGTAAACCAGTGGTTGGCTACTGAGAAAAGGCCGGCACGCTCAACCCCAGTAAACCACCAGGGTGGCTTTGTCCAGATTTGGCCAAAAATACATACCATGAAGAGACTAATGGTTCATAGACTTACACCACAGTGTAAAGAGCTTACTTGAATGTAAGGAGCAGAGAACATAAGTCACAGTGACTAGTCTCTGCTAACCTGACAGGGAATGATAAACTTGATAAATCATGATGCTACTTTTCCACTCCCTGTTATATTACACATTTTTAAATCAGATTAAGGTTAGCTGGACTGGAGCAATCATCATAAACAATGTTTGGTTAAGCAGTGCCCTGCAGTATAAAAGTGTTCTGAGCCAAAAGAGACATTTTCATCTCATTTCTACACCTACTTCTGAATAGCTGGTACTTGAGCTTGGAGTAGTTTTCCCCTCCAATTTTGCCTGAATGGTCTCTTTTGAAAACATCTGGAGCAATGCAGCTTCTGCTGCTACCTTTGCAGCTCTATTCTGCATATTGTAATGATATATTATGTATAAGGACTTCTCTCCTGGGCATTTCCTTAGAAATCAAACCCTTTTTCTTTTTCCTGGCATCTTGCTCACCCACACAAGCCCTTGGTAAGTGACATTCCAGCTCTCTTCTGTACGTTCAACAGCTCTTCCTCAGTAGGTTCAGGGAAGTGGTTATTCCCCTCTACTTACCTCTTTCAAGGCTCCATCTGGAGTACTATGTCTAGTTTTGGGCTAGAAAGATACAGGCAAACAAGAGAGAGTCCAGTAGGAAGGTAAGAGGGCCCAAGAGAGTTGGTTAACACTCAAGTACCACTTCCTTCAAGCCCAAGATCGGTGCATCCCTAGGAGAAAGAAATCAGGCAAGAGTGGTAGGAAACCCACAAGGATGAGCAAGGAGCTCATGGAAAATCTCAAAGGGAAGAGGAGGGTCCATGAAATGTGGAAAAAGGGTCTAGCCACCTGGGAGGAATATAGGAATGCAGTCAGGGCCTGTAGGGATGCAACTAAGAAGGCTAAGGCCCACTTGGAACTAAATCTGGCAAAGGTGGTTGAAGACAACAAAAAAGGCTTTTTGAGGTACATCAATAACAAAAGGAAGACCAGGGAAAATGTGGGCCCACTCTTGAATGAGGTGGGTGCCCTCGTAACAGTAGACACTGAGAAGGCAGAGATACTGAATGCCTTCTTTGCTTCAGTCTTTGTGTCTAAAAGTGCCCCTCAGGAATCCCAGATACTAGAGGGAAGAGAGAGAGTCTGGAGAGAGGAAGACTGTCTCTTGGTTGAGGAAGAACTGATCAGAGATAGCCTAAACAAAATCAATATACACAAATCCATGGGCCCCAATGGGGTACACCCACAAGTGCTGAAGGAGCTGGTGAAAATGATCGCTAAAACCACTCTCTATCATCTTTGAAAGGTCGGGTACACCCACAAGGGCTGAAGGAGCTGGTGAAAATGATCGCTAAACCACTCTCTATCATCTTTGAAAGGTCTTGGAGAATGTGAGAGGTGCCTGAAGACTGGAGGATAGCCAATGTCACTCCAACCTTCAAAAAGGGCAAGAAGGAGGATCTGGGCAACTACAGGCCAATCAGCCTCACTTCCATCCCTGGGAAAGTGATGGAACAGCTCATTCTTAATATTATCTCTAAGCAGCTGGAAGAAAAAGAAGGTTACCAGAAGTAGTCAGCATGGTTTCACTAAGGGGAAAACACACTTGACCAATCTGGTAGCCTTCTATGATGTCATAACCAGCTGGGTAGATCAGGGGAAAGCAGTGGATTTTGTCTGCCTTGATTTCAGCAAGGCTTTTGATACTGTCCCC
>NW_010337714.1:21192-26200 GCF_000700745.2 Antrostomus carolinensis | reverse complement strand
CGCCTCCTGAGGCCGGGGAGCTCTCCTGCCCCGCCGGGTCGCGGGGCTCAGGCCGGGCCGTCAGCCCCGGGGACGGAGCCCTTCAACAAGGGAGACGCTGACCCGCAAGGAGCGGGATGGTCTGTGCGCGCTTGTGTGTCTGCTCGTGAATAAAAAATGTCTTGAAAACGCCCTTGTTTCATGGATGAACGGAGCTCAGCGGCGCCTCGCCGGCGCGGGTGCTCCTCCCTGGTCCTCACGCCTCAGCAGCTGGTCCCCAGCCCTTCTCAGAAGCCCCGGTGTCCACGCCCTGGCTCAAACCTCTGCTGCTGTTCGGAGGGACCCAGCATGGACCAAGTTTGGCAAAAATGTGATTGCTTGTGCAAGCCTTGGTGTGAAGCCCCAGGAGTTGATATCAAAAAGTAACTTTACTTTTTCTTTTTTTTTTTTTTAAACATTTGAGAGGTGCTAAGCCCTAAGAGCACACATTGACTAAAGTGCTATTTGAAACATAGCAGGTAACGTGTCCCTAAACACCATGTAGTGCTGCTCAGCGAGTGCCATGAATGCAGCCCCAGCTGAGTCACCCCTACCACCAGTGTCCCTGGCTGCCTTGTTTTCCAGCTGAGTGTGCCATCAACCAAACCTCTGCTGCTGTTTGGAGGGACCCAGCATGGACCAAGTTTGGCAAAAATGTGATTGCTTGTGCAAGCCTTGGTGTGAAGGCCCAGGAGTTGATATCAAAAAGTAACTTTACTTTTTCTTTTTTTTTTTTTAAACATTTGAGAGGTGCTAAGCCCTAAGAGCACACATTGACTAAAGTGCTATTTGAAACATAGCAGGTAACGTGTCCCTAAACACCATGTAGTGCTGCTCAGCGAGTGCCATGAATGCAGCCCCAGCTGAGTCACCCCTACCACCAGTGTCCCTGGCTGCCTTGTTTTCCAGCTGAGTGTGCCATCAACCATGTCAGCCCTCATGGAAAAGTCGGCAGAGAGATGCGGCAGGGAGTGGGATGGTGCGGGAGGGCTGGGCTTGCTCTGTTTGCCTGCAGCCTGGGTTACAGCGAGATGAAACTGTATTGCGTGTTTTCTGGGACTGAGGAGAGACAAACCGAGCAGAGCAGCCTTTCTCCTCTCTGAGGTGTAGTGTTTCTCACTTCATTCAAGTGAAGGGGGTTACGCCGCTTTTGCCCCTCCTAGCCGTGATTCCTGCCGCCCCTGAGGGCTTTGGGAAGGGTGACGGGGCCGGGGTGGCAGGGCTGGGGGTGAAGGAGCCAGGGCAGGGAGCGCAGGGAGCTGTGGGCCAGGTGTGAGAGAGCTGCGTGCCCTTCGGTTACAAACCAGGCAGGAATGTAGCCAGGGAGGGCGTGAGCTTTGTGCTTAGGAGGCAGGAAGAGCAGTCAGTCCCTTCCGTCTCCATCCACCTCTCCTAGCTTGGCCTTGGCCTTCCCCCACCCCTCTAATTACTCATTAACCACAGCCCAGGAAGTGCTTTGCAAATGGTGAAAATTAAACCCTCTGCTTGAGGCCTGCGGTTTGCCTGACCCGCAGGTACCTTCTCCTTAGGCTGCCCAGGAACAGGGGGAGTTGGGACTGTGCCTGTGTGGATCCGACACAGGTGAGTCACTGGAGGTGCCGCAGCCCCTGCACGTCGCCAGCTGCTCTTCAGAGCCAAGACGTTCACCGCTGTGAGCACTCAGCCCTGTCAGGAGGATGCAAGTCCACCTCTGTCAAGGTCTTTGATCTCTTTCCCAAGTCCATCTCATGATACTGTCTTGATAATTCCAATATTGCTTTATTTTCTTTAGTAGGATCCCTTGGTTAAGGGCTGTGGTGCTTCTTCTACCAGCTGCTGTCAGTGGCCCATCATTGTGGATCTGTGAGTCAGGATCCTGATGCCATCCTGCGGGTGAGTGCTGTGAATGCTGGTTAGGTGAAGAAAACAAGAGTGGTTGGTGAGAAAAATAAAAGTACTGGCAGTAGGAATTGGGCACGGAGGGGAAAAAACCCCACTTTCTAATGGGAGCTAGAGGACAGCGGGAGGCCTGGAGCTCAGAGGGTTTTAGATTGCTCTTGCTGTTCTGTTGCTCCTTCTCACTTTGCTAAAGAGTGAGCAGGGTTTGCGATGCCCACTCCACTGCAGTTCCTCTGCCTGCCCCACAACTGCAGTGTCTCTGAATGTTGTTGTACAGAGAGAGGTTGGGTGGCTGACATTTTTAATTCTGGTTATTTCTTGATTCACTACAGTCTTTATAGCCCTTTATGGAACAGCGGGACATAAAATCTTCACGCTCAAATAGGTGCTCTGCTGTGGGACTGCAGTGGTGGTGTAAGGAAATGGGATTTGCACTAGCCTTACTCTGTGGTAAGGGTCTGGGCAGCCACGATGGTCCAGCGCTGTCCTGGGGTCCTGTGGCCTGACAAGAGAGCATTTGGCTTGGGCACATCACAGGAAGATGGTCCATCTGCCCATTCCCCAAGCTCAGGTGGCCCTCACTCTGCACTAACAACGGAACTACGATGCAGTTTTGTGCAGAACAGCAAAACCTCCTCTCTAAAGTCATCTCAGTGCTGAGAATTAGCAGTGACAAATGCAGTGCTGCTTCTCAAAAAGGGCTCCAAATGAGATTCCCCCAAATACGAGGGAAGCACAGAAGGCTGAAGTTGATATCTGGACAAGAGAGTAGACAGTACAACAGAAAGCAACCACTGTGGTATTAAAGAGTCAGCATCTGCTTTTGTAAAGGCAGACCCTGTGTAGTGAAACTGGAGTTTTTGAGGGACTTAGCAAGCTTGTGGATAAGGGAGGTCTGATACAGTTTCCCTGGATTTCCAAAAAAATATTTAACAAGATTTTCTCATTGAAATCTTTAAATAAAACTAAAATCACAGCATAAGAAAGATGATTATGTTTTTTTCTTGGGTAAAGAATTAGTAGAAAATAGGAAACGGAAGGTGAGAATAAGCATCCAGGTTTTACAGCAAAGGGGAGCCATCAGTGGTCAGATCATGGATGATCCTAACCTGAAATACACACTGTTCAGTATATTCCCAAATGACCTGGAAATGGAGCTTGAATGGTGAGGTGAGAAAATGGGTTGATGGTAGGAAGTTATTCAGGATAAGAGGGTGGGAGCTGACTGTGAATAATTGCAGAAGGACCTTGTGGTAGTGAATGTGTGGGCAATAGAACAGCAGATTAAATTAAATATAGACATATGTAAAACAGTGTTCGCGGAGAGAAATAATTCAAAATTTACATATAAAACAATGAAGCGTGAACTAATCAGCTTCTCTGGTGTAAGACTGTTGATCATAGATAAATCCATGGAAATGTTGGCTTGATGATTGGTTGTGGTGAACAAATACCCAAAATCATCACTGTGTTTTTCTCTCTCTATATATATATACGTCCATGTCTTACCAGCATCTTGAACACTGCAGTTCTGTGCCAGCCTTCACCCTTATCTCCAAAACAATGCAACAGAGTTGGAAACATCTCAGAGAGGGACAGTGAAGGTGATCAGAGGTGTAGAAAAGCTCTGTATGAAGAACACTTAAATAGGGTTGGTTGGAGTCTTCAGCCTGGGAAAGAGCTGAGGAAGGACACAGACGTTACGGGCCTATAAAATCATGATCAGCTCGGACAGGTGAATAGGAATCAGGAATTGGCCATTGATTTTTCTCTCTTTACAACAACTGGATGTTAACACAAATGGGCAGGGAGCAGGTTATAAGCAGAGCAAAGGAGAGGGTGGTTCTGTAGCTGAGCAGTAGAACCCCTCGCCAAAGGATGATAAATGTGTTATGGATTTGATGGCTGACTCTACTCAGCTGCAAGCAGAGGCTTAGGGAGTACTGGGGGAAGAGAAGCTCTGCACATAACCTCTTCCTCTGCCCTTCCTTCAACTACCATTTTGACCTCTGGATCACACAGTCCAACCCTCTGCCTGGATGAGGTGCTCAGGGCCTTGTTCGAGTGGGTCCTGAACATGTCCAAGAGTGGAGATTCTGCAGCCCCTCTGGGTACCTTTGGCAATTGCTGGACCGCCTGAATTGGAGGGAGCACATGTGCCATTTTTCCTGATGTCTAAGCAGAATTTCCCTTGCTGCAAGTTATGCTGTTGCCTCTTGTCCTTTTGCTGTGTCCCAGAAAGAAGAATGTGGGTCTAAAACCCCCCAGTCCCCCTCTAGGTAGTCTTGGACAGCTCTTAAATCTCTCCTTAAGCATCTCCAGGCTGAACAAAGCCAGCTCCCTTAGTCTTTACTGTGCTCCACGCTCCTCACCATCTTTGTGGTTAGGTGAAGAAAACAAGAGTGGTTGGTGAGAAAAATAAAAGTACTGGCAGTAGGAATCAGGCACGGAGGGGAAAAAACCCACTTTCTGATAGGAGCTAGAGGATAGCGGGAGGACTGGAGCTCAGAGGGAGAGGATTATGCTGGATTCTGTCCAGTCTCTCAGTGTCTTTT
This sequence comes from Antrostomus carolinensis, assembly GCF_000700745.2. Taxonomy (NCBI): domain Eukaryota; kingdom Metazoa; phylum Chordata; class Aves; order Caprimulgiformes; family Caprimulgidae; genus Antrostomus; species Antrostomus carolinensis. Next base: position 21,749 of record NW_010337714.1, on the reverse strand, counting down.
TTACGGCAATCCAGATGCAAGTGTCTTTTAATTAGCTATTTATCTTCTCCTTTAAGTTTGTTGCTGTGGTAGCTGTAGCTTGGCTCCACAAAGGATTTACAAGATGAGCTTCTACCACCTGTGTTGTTCTGAAAGCCAAACAACAGCATAGCAGTAGTCTCTTTGCTGAAATCTCTTGGCCTGTTAATTATATTAAAAAATATTTTAGCAGCTCAATTATAGTCTGCTTCTGCACACCACAGTCATTTAGGAGAGCAACCTCAAAGATACCAACCAATTGCTTCTCTGCTGTGGTATTTCCTTCCCTTACCAGCAGGAGCTCCTCACAGGTATTTTTTAATTACATGGCCCAGAAGAGAGACACCAAGGCAGCTTGTGCATCCAGTCCTTTCCTGAGCTGAAAGCAACCAGAAGCACAAATTCATTCTGTAAATTATGTGATTTGTGTCCACACAAATACTGACACGTGGGTTACCCTGTACCCCACGGCTTGTCCTGCTGGAGGATACTGAATTACAGGGGTTCAGTGCTCACTCACCCTTTCTATTCTGATCTGG
>NW_010337714.1:17460-21176 GCF_000700745.2 Antrostomus carolinensis | reverse complement strand
CCCTGTTCCCCTGCTTCTCGCTAATGTTCTCTTCCTTGGACAGTTTTCTCCTTCAGACAGTTCATAAGGTGTAGGGATGCCTAGGTTTTATTTTTTGTCTGCTGTGGCTTTATATCGACCCCATGTAATCTAACATTCTTTTGACATCAGGAATTCTCTTTTGGGACTTCTGCCCACACGTTCCTGTCACTTCTCTCCTACCACTAAACAATAATTCTGACTTGCAATCTTTTAGGTGCAACTTCTACAGCTTTGTGTAGAAGTTGTTCCCTTGAGCCACAGGTCTTTGTGCCTTTGAGGTCTCCCTTTTTTTAAATTTTATTTTATTTTTAAATACCAGTTTTAAGTCAGTACAGCTGGATCCCTGCAGCTCACCACATCCAGGCTCATCATGGGTGTCAAACTAAAAGCTTTTCAAAGGAAGCTGTTGTAGGTGCCTGGGTTGCCTTTCTAGCAATGAAGTTGAGCTTCCCACTCATCTCTCCTGTACTTCCCTTTGCTGTTAGTTTCTCTCTTGGCCACGAGTTTTGTCTCAGTGACTGGTAGCAGCCTGTTCAGCTTTTTGCAGGATTTCCCAGTCTGGTGGTGCACAGGGAAGTCTGCAGCTGCTGATACTGGAGTCTCTTGCTGTTCCTGCTGCCCGCACCACCACACAGGGTAGCTGAGGTGGCCCCCAGGAACAGTCTGGCTCTTTTGCCAGCTGAATTGCCTTCTTTGGCCACTGATTACCTCCTGTTCTTTCATGAGACCTGCCGACCTTGAAACCAGTGCTATGGAAAAGGGCAGTCACGGGCTGTAGCTGGAAATGGCTGGGTAACTGGGAATGGTTAGTTTTCCTTCTTTGGATCTGGTTGTCCAAGTTGACAGCTTTGGCCTCAGTATGCTGTACTGGGATCTTGAAGGTCCTAGGCTAAGGTCTCTTGGTGCTGTGTGGGCCCACTATAGGTAGTAGCTGTTTGTCCTGCTCTCTGCCTGCTTTTCTGGACAGCTTCTGAACCGTCTCCCACCCCATCCCTTGCGAGCTAACACCGCTCACCCCCAGCAAAGCTGTTTTCAGGAAAGGCAACGCTGTACTTAGAGTGCTAGCTGGGACCTCAAAGTCTGCAACTCTGGGTGTGCATAGATTCCACCTGTGGCTGTACAGTGCACATAGGATATTGACCTGCCTCGAGGGTTCATCAGCGAGCTGGAGTATGGAGGCTTCAGCTGGGAGGCCAAGGGCAGCCCAGCAGAGCCAAGCTGTGTGGCTGGGCAGTCACAACCTGTAGTAGGGTGCTCCATTGCTCAATGCCTGCTCATGTGTGTGCCTGCTTCAGCCTTGCAGGTGTGTGGGTGACCCCAGGCAGCTGTGGTCCCCTTGGCACCACAGCGAGGGTTTGGGGGTGGCGAGCACTCATGGGTCTCACTGGCTTTTTGAGGAAGAAGGGGAACAGAGGACGTGCAGAACTGAATGTTGTGAGCACGGCTGGGACCCAAGATGCACTCATAGGGTCAGCCCTGGTGTGAAAAAAGACAGGGACCCAAAAATAACAGGGGGGATGGAGAGGAAAGACACAAAAGGAGAAGCAGAAGTGTGTGCAAAGCAGCTTGGGGCTGGGGAGTCGATGGCTCAGAGCGCTTCCTGTTGCCTGGCCGCGCAGGGGCTCGCGCCCGCCTGTGCCCAGCAGCACTGCGTGGAGGGCCAGAAATCAAGGCACGCACCCAGAAACAGGCAGATGGAGAGGGTCTGGATGGACTGACGGTAGACACCTGGGGAGATACATGGCCAGCTCCCAAGAGGCGCAGGAAGAGCTCGGCGTTGGGTGCTCCAGCACAGACCTCCGACTTCCCTTTTCTCACCAGCGCACACTGATTTTTCCTCTGTGTTTTCTGAGCTGCTTTGGTGGTAGCCACTTGGCCCCTTCTTCTTTCGCCCTCCACGATGGTGAGGTAAGAGAGGCTGAGAAGTGTGTGTGTATAGGGAGGGGGACCAGGGAAGTAGGACAGATCAGAGGGAGGATTGTCCTGGAAGCCATATCTCAATGGAAACCTTTCATAGGCTGTGGGAGGTATCAGGTAGGAAGGGCTGCTGCTGCTGGCTGTCACCTCCATGGGTATCTCTACAGGTGCTGAGGGGAGACCATTCTTCATGGTACAAGTCTGCACAATAGTGCCTGGCCTTTTTTATTCACTTGGTCTTGTTTTTATCTCCCCTGCTAGGTGGTTTCACCGTGACCTGAGTGGGCTGGAAGCTGAAGCCTTACTGAAGGGACGAGGTGTCCATGGGAGCTTTCTGGCCAGACCCAGTCGGAAGAATCAGGGGGATTTTTCTCTTTCAGTTCGGTAGGTAACTTGGACCCCAACTGCTGTCTTTCCAGGCTTACGTACGCAGAATGCTTAGATCCTCACATGTCCTGTGGCATCTTCTTCACCCTGTCCTTATTCCTTTGAGTTCTTTCCAAGCTGTAAAAGGCCATGAGCTTTCCAGCATCTTCTAGACCTTCCCTCAAGTTGCCCTAGGAGCTTCTCTTTCCAGTCATCTCCTTTCACTGGGATGGTTTGCTCTGGTTCCATGGCAGGAGGTAATGCAGAACATTTTCTGCCTGTTTTCCAACTGCTTCACTAGACTTCTCTGTGCTTTGTCCCACAGGGTGGGTGACCAGGTAACCCACATCCGCATCCAGAATACTGGGGATTTCTATGACCTTTATGGAGGGGAGAAGTTTGCCACCTTGTCAGAACTGGTGGAGTACTACACACAGCAACAAGGCTCGCTGCAGGACAAAGATGGAACCATCATCGACTTGCGATACCCGCTCAACTGTTCTGACCCCACTACAGAGAGGTATGGAGAAAGCAAAGCAGCTGGTGTGTCTGTGATGAGACCTCTTCTGTGTTTTATTGGCGTTCTTTTTGCCCTGCCTGCATTCCTGGGGCAAACCCTACAAAAAGTGTTTCCAGCCTCCTGTACCCTCCTATGCTTCTGGAGGGGCAACATCCCCAAGAGTAGCTGGACATGCTTTGACCCATCACAGCAGACCTCATAGGGCTCTATTTTTACTACTGGTTTCCTGTTGCCTTTGCTATTTATATAGTGTCCCTAAAAGTGTTAGTTATGGGTCTGCAGCACTCTGAAAATTGACATGTTATGTGAAAGCCCTCAGCCTTGCCCCAGACCTCCTTGGTTAATCCAGGCCTGGGCGACTCACGTAGCTGAGAGCAGGACCATGTTCCCCTGCTATTCCGAGCCTGCTTAGTCTCCTTCCTGTCCCCGCTTTGCATACGCTTCTGACACCAAGTTCCTAAATCAAATGAGGTGGTTTTGCCCTTGCGTTGTGCTTTCAGGCTCTGTGATGCAGCTCGGGGAGCAGTTGCTACGCTCTGGGGCGGACAGGTCCTCCTTGCACACCTGGAGACAGGGAGCAGAGATGCCCCGGGGGAAGTGCCAGGGAGGTCCCTGCATACTCTGCAGTCAGGCTGCAGGGGGGCTGGCGTCCCCATGCCGGCTGTCCTCTCCACTCAGGGCCGTTGGGTTGTGGCCCTGCAGTTTCCTCCCTTCCTCCCTGCGGTTGGAAACTTCTCCCCCCTCAGGCTCTTACGAAAGCTCCTCTCACTCTCTCCCCAAGTGATTTTCCATCACGTGGCTTTGAAGAGCTGGGCTCTACTGGGGGAAGGGAGGGGAGAAACAGGACCCATTAACCTCTTCATACCTGTGGAGCGGAGGCCCATAGACCTCT
>NW_010337714.1:15004-17442 GCF_000700745.2 Antrostomus carolinensis | reverse complement strand
CATTCCCTGGGTGGCACCTGAGCACTGGCATATGGTGGCTGAACACTCCTTTGGGAGGAGGTTCAGGAATTGCCATGCAATGAAAGTTACCCACTACTTCTTGCAGTGCACGAGGTGAGGATCAGCAGAAGTTACTTGCCAAGGCAAGATAACTGTCTGCTGTGTCTTGCTGTCAAAATGGTTCCTAGATGTGTTTCTCTGGCCAGATGTGGAGGTGAATTAATGCCCCAGTGGCTTCTGTGACTGGGGCATGGCCTCCTGAACACCATTTCAGTTCTTGGGAACAGATCGCCCTAGTAAAGTGAAGTTCATAGAATCATAGAATGGTTTGGGTTGGAAGGGACCTTAAAGCTCATCTAGTTCCAATCCCCCTGCCATCAGCAGGGACACCTTCCACTAGACCAGGTTGCTCAAAGCCTCATCCAACCTGGCCTTGAACACTTCCAGGGAGGGGGCAGCCACAGCTTCTCTGGGCAACCTGTGCCAGTGTCTGACCACCCTCACAGTGAAAAATTTCTTCCTAATATCTAATCTAAACCTGCCCTCTTTCAGCTTAAACCCATTTCCCCTTGTTCTGTCATTAGCTGCCCTTATGAAAAGTCCCTCCCCAGCTTTCTTGTAGCCCCTTCAGGTACTGGAAGGCCGCTATAAGATCTCCCTGGAGCCTTCTCTTTTTCAGGCTGAACAGCCCCATAGACAACATAGTTCACCATAGACACCAGTACCACCCCAGACCTCCGCTGTTAGCTGCTCCATGGGCAGCCAACCTGCTCCCACAGCTCTAACCACACTGGCTCCTCTACTGAGCATCAGCCCGGCCTCGACGGCAGCGCACGCCGGGACGCACAGAGCATGGCTGGCGCTTGTAGCGGTACCTGCAACGAGCGGGAGCAGGGAGGGGCGTTGCAAGGCAGGCTGATGCAACAGCTACCTGCTTTTGAAATGCTCTGCACCAGGGGAGGTGGACAAACCAGCTGTATCTCCAGCTGCTGGGGAAGCGGGACAGAGCTGCAGTGAACGTGGCCTTTGGCTGGCACAGCAGCCGTGCTGTAAAGCCCCCTGAACACAGAGCCCAGCTCACAGCTCCAGCTGGAGACAGGGATGTCCCAGGACCAGAGGGGCCTGTCTGAACCAGCCCCATCCCTGCTGGAGGAAAAGGGCCCAAATCCCTTCCCTGATATTGGTCTGAGGAAGGAGCACCAGGGCTGTGGTGGCTGCTGGGTTCAGACCCAGCAGAGGTTCCACCAGAAAAAGAGTACTGGGAGGAGTGGGATGATTCAGAGCATTTCCCAGTGCCCAGAGCACCTCACAGCTCTCAACTTTCTGTAATTTGGATCTCTAGCTCCACCTTCCAAGTGAGTTTTGTGGAAGCAGGACAGAGGTGCAGTGATCATGGCCTTCTGCATCTCTACTTGGCAGCTCAGCAGTGCCCTCCAGGACCTTCTGGTGCAGTCCAAAGAGACTGTGGAGCTTGGGACAGGCATGAGGAACTAGAGGATCTGCACAGAGACAACCTGGATCACACCTGGAGTTTTTGCAGGGCCAAGAGCCCTGCAGTAGGAAGCCAAGAGCCTGCAGAAGGAGGAGAGGCCAGCATTGTCCCATCTCCCAGCCTGTTTCTGGTGACCATCACTTGCACCTACAGTGAACGGTGCAGTGAGATCCCACCAGGCAGGCACACACGCCCCAGAGACCTTTATAGGTGGGAAGGGGCTTGGCAGCAGCGGTGCCATTTGCACCACGCTTGTGTCCCTCTGTGCCCTGGGTCCAGTCCTGCAGCAAGGCAGAGAGCACCTTGGTCAAATGGGGATGCTCCTCACCTTGTGCTGAGAGGAGAGAAGGAGCTGTCCTTTCTGACTGGGTGTTTGTATTGAGGACAGGAAAGTGCACATGGCTTAACAACAGTGATAATTACCAGGAGCAGAACATGGGTTCCAGGTGGTTCCTGGTGTTCACTCCCATAGCTAGGCCAACTGCTGCAGTGTGATGTGCCCAGAGAATGGGAATGATCCTTTGATTGAAGAGGTGACTGAGTTTCAGAAAGAGGTGTCATCAGCATGGTTCTTTAATGGATCTGATCTCAACACAGCCATGTGGGTGCTGCTACATCCAAGGGGAGAGCTTCTGACTTGCTATGAGTTTATTTCTCTTTTCCTGGTGTTTGAGTTTCCAAAACTTGGAAAACTCAAACCTTGCAGCAGTAAGACTAGAGTCCAAATAATGCTGGGAGATGCTGAAACCCTCCTCCAACTGCTCTTCAAGCCAGCAAGCATTGCTTACCTGTGCTTGTGTGCATCTCACAACTAGATCACACTTGGTGCTTTCTCGCTGTGTCCTCTGGTATTAACATTCTACTTCCTAGGTTCCTTCTACCTCCACCTCATCCCTTGCCCTTTCCTTTTCTTGCCACCTCTCTACTTCTTTCTGTCTCATCTGCT
>NW_010337714.1:949-14964 GCF_000700745.2 Antrostomus carolinensis | reverse complement strand
TCCCCTCTGCCCCTTCCTTTCTTCCTCCCTCACCCTTCCCCAGTGTTGCTGTCCTTCACTCATCAGCTCAAGGGCATCCACTTCTCTGCATCTCCACCTCTCTTGGGATTTGTTTTATTTATTATTTTTTCCTAGATGGTACCATGGGCATCTATCAGGCGCTGCAGCTGAGTCACTTCTCCAGGCCAAAGCCACCCCTTGGACCTTCTTGGTGCGGGAGAGCCTCAGCAAACCTGGGGATTTTGTCCTGTCTGTCCTCACTGACCAGCTTAAACCTGGGTCTGATGCTCCACCGGCTGGGGCAAGCAGTGCCTCTGGGGCCCGGCTCAAAGTCACGCACATCAAGATCATGTGTGAGGTGAGCAGTTGGGAGAGCAAAAGGAAAGGGAGTAGAAGAGGTCTCTTACTGATCATGTCCTCAGAAGCATGGTCACTGTCAGCTTGATTACCACCAGCAGTGGTTCTGAATTTGGATCAAAGTGCTGTCACCTTGCAGGTCCTTGCCCCAGCCTGGGTGACCACGTGCAGTGCTGGGTGCTCAGGCACAGGAGGAAGCAGGGCTCAGTGTGACTGAGAACTCCAGTACAGGGGGTTTGTGGTGAAGAGTGAGCAGGATTCACAAGCTAATTACAAGTTCATCAAGAGTTAAAAGCTTTTGAAGGAGGAGGAGGGGCATTTGCAAGGCCTCCACACTTAGTCTGAAGAATGTTACCAACCTGGCTGTCACAAGCTCTCCTATTTCTTTCATGTGGGATGATGCAGAGAGTGGAGGGAAATTTCAAAGACAGAAAGCAACTGACCTTAGATCAGCGCTGAGGGCAATAGACTTTCTCTGGGCTTCCATCCACTGAGAGCAGGAGTCAGCTCACCATGCTGTGAACCTGCTGTTCTCAGGGCAAAGTACCATTTGACCTCCCAGCCAGAGGAAATGCTTTTCTCGATGGCACAGGGTGGTGCCTATGGCTTTTACCTTTTTCCCTGAACATTATCAGCTTTGTCTGTAGGAATATTATGAGTGGGGTGTTACACGTTCTTCCTCCATTTAGAATGGACGTTACACAGTGGGAGGTGCTGAAACGTTTGACAGCTTGGCAGATCTAGTGGAGCACTTCAAGAAGACTGGAATTGAGGAGGTTTCTGGCTCCTTTGTGTACCTGAAGCAGGTAAATACGGTTTCCTGCTTCTTAGAGATCCTTTGGAGGGACCCACTTGCTGTTTGTTTCTGCTTTGTGTCCCTCCTCCTTTTTTCTGCAGCACATGGAGGAGACTTCGCCTCCAGCGGCCTCTTTCTCATGCCAACCCACTTGTGTTTTCCCATCCCCAGCCCTACTACGCTACAAGGGTGAATGCTGCTGACATTGAGAATAGAGTGCAGGAACTGAACAAGAAGAGTCTATCTGAGGAGACATCCAAGGCTGGATTCTGGGAAGAATTTGATGTAAGAAACTGCTGGGGGACATTATTCTGGCTTTTTGGGAAGTCTCTGTGCACCACCTCATTCTCCATCCTTGATTTCTTCCTGAACACAAACTTCTCAGGTGTCTTGTAAATTCTTGTCAATTTATCTCTGAAATAAGTCTGTTTGGAACCTGTTCCTCTGGGGATTGAGTGTCATCTGTAAGTGAACCCAGTGAGGTAGAAATGTGGTTGGGAGAACGAGTCACCAAGACAGTAAGAGCATGAACCTTGGACTTTTCAAGTCTAGGTTTGCTTTTCACATCTCTGCTCCCCTACAAGCATGCCCATGTGTCCCTGAAGTCACCTTTTCGCTCTTCCTCTGAGTGCCCACCTCCCCTGTCAAACATTGTGACCTTGCCATGACTATTCTTTCTTCTGCTCTCAGAGTCTGCAAAAACAGGAAGCCAAGCACCTGTTTGACCGTCATGAGGGTCAGAGACCTGAAAACAAGAGCAAGAACCGATACAAGAACATCTTGCCCTGTGAGTCTTGCTTTTCCACTATAAAAAAACCACCCAAATAGACACAAACAGGCAATGAAAAGCTGTCTGAGTCATCCCTGGTGCTGCCTCAGCCCACTCTGTCCTTCACAGTGGGTTACAAGGTGTGCGGCATTGAGGATTTAAGAGCTAATAAGAGAGGTCACAGCCTCTTCATGTCCTTGAAGGAAGGACATGAAGTCTGAGTTGCATCAGACTCATTAGCTTCTGCTGATCCATCATAGGGGTAGAGAAATGGGAGGACAGGGTGAGGTTGGTCTGACCCCAGAGAAGGAGAGGTGACAATATGGGGCATGCTGTGAGCACTGGGTAGCATGGCTGAGGTGGTGTGGGGCAGTGAAGGAGCTTCATGTGGTGGGCACTGAGTATCTCATTGCTCTGTTTATTCTTTCACTGCATCCCCAGTTGATCATTCTAGAGTCATCCTTCAGGGAAGGGACCCAAATATACCTGGATCTGACTACATCAATGCCAACTATGTCAAGGTGAGACTCTTGAAAGATGGCTGTATGCCCAAATGGGGCAAGGCCTGCCTGCTCCTGCAGCCCTCCTGATCTTCCCCTGTCCACACTCAGAACAACATGATCAGCCCAGATGAGTGCACCAAGACCTACATCGCTAGCCAAGGTTGCCTGGATGCCACAGTCAATGACTTCTGGCAAATGGTGTGGCAGGAGAACACGCGGATTATTGTGATGACTACACGGGAGGTAGAAAAAGGGCGGGTAAGTAGCAGTTTGTAGGTGTCTCGGTGCTGCCCTCTTTCCCCCTTCAACTGCTGCTCCACTTTTTCTCTTTTCCCTGCCTTCTGCCTGTCCTCACGCTGCCCTCTCTACCCACACAGAACAAATGTGTGCCTTACTGGCCAGAGGTGGGCAGCACGAAGGAGTACGGTCCCTACCTTGTGGAGAACGCTGGGGAGCACGATGCATTGGAGTACAAACTGCGGCACCTCTGCGTGTGCCCCATAGATAACGTGAGTGTGCCTGGGCGAGGGGTGGGTCTAACAGTCACCCTACATCTAAGGCTGGGAACTGCTGGCTGCTGTGGTATCATTCTTGGGGTTGCTGTTCCCACCTGGTTCGGGCTGGAATCACACTGGTAGAATCATCAAGCGCGCAGGAGACAGGGATTCCCTCTGGCTTCAGACCTACCTCTCCCTGGGACAGAAGCTGGGGACAGGACCTATGTGCAGTTTTATCAGTGGGGTGTTTTGTTATTACCAGGGTAAAGCTGTGCGTGAGATCTGGCACTACCAGTACCTGAGCTGGCCTGACCATGGTGTACCCAGCGAGCCAGGAGGAGTACTCAGCTTCCTCGACCAAATCAACCAGAAGCAAGAGAGCATCCCGGATGCAGGGCCTATTCTGGTGCATTGCAGGTTGGTACAGAGCCTGGGGCTGAAAGCATTCTCCATCCCTTGTCTAGGATGAGGTACGAGAAGTCCATCCTGATGCACCAGCTGTTCCCGAGGACTTGCGAGTGAAGCACATGCCAGCCCTGATATTTGCTTTTTCCTCTTTGATGCCCCCAAACCAAACTCCCTGCCTGTTGAGTATGTGACTCTGGTGGCATTGCTGAACAGCTCCTACAAGTGTTGCATCCTTCCCCAAAAGCAGCTGCCTTTTGTTTCAGGAGCTGTATTGCTCTGACCTCTGCTTGTCCTCTCCTTGCAGTGCTGGGATTGGCCGCACTGGGACTATCATCGTCATTGATATGATAGTGGAAACAATCTCCACCAAGGGTAAGATGACCCCAAAGTATCTTGAAATGATCTGGCCTACCCAGTAGGGCTGTGCCCTTAAGTCCAGCTGCAAAGGGATAAAAACCAGCAGGTATCAGTGGGAGAGATCCTGCCACAGCCCTGAGAAGGTTGTGCTGTCCTTGCTATGTGGCAGCTCTTGGATCTCTGCACTGTATCCTCCAGGGCCAGACTTGAGCAGGAAGGAGGGATAGGAGATCCATACATGAGTAAAGAGTATGGAGGGAGGAGACTTCTTGACTGACCTCCACTGTGACTGCTTTTGCTGGAGGACTGTCAGAGGGGGCCAGCAAACATGTCCATAATCTTTTCTGGTGTTCCTTGCTAGGGCTGGACTGTGACATTGACATCCAGAAGACCATCCAGATGGTGAGGGCCCAGCGCTCGGGGATGGTGCAGACGGAGGCCCAGTACAAGTTCATCTACATGGCCATCTGCCAGTTCATAGAAACAACCAAGAAAAAGCTGGAAGTTATCCAGGTGAGAAAGGGGACTGCTTTCCTGGCCTGTGAGTCTAGGCCCTGCCCGGTGCTGGCTCTGAGCCCACGTGCTCTGATTCCCAAGCTTTAAGCCAGCACCGGGACCTACACAGGCTACGATGGCACACCAAGATTTGAGTCCCTGTTCCTCTCTTTAAAATTCAAGTACCAACCCGTTTTGAACTGCTAAACAGCAGTAGGTTTTACTGCAGTTATTTCAACTACTTTCTATATAATGCCTTCGCCAAGTGCTGTTTTGTTACAAGCTGAATCTAGGACAGACAAAGACTTGGCCCTCTCCATTCCTCTTTGTCTTTCCCATCCTGGTTCTGCACTTGAAGGATTTTTTCCTACCAGCTGGTAAATGGCATCTTTTATCTCTCCTTGTAGCCTCTGGCAGCATCCCATAGCTGCTGCTATCTGTTTCATATTCTTTAGCTGACACATGACAGTCTCAAGCATTCCAGTGCCTCCAGAAATTTGTTGCCCCACTGTTCACCCCCGAACAAGGATGCATTTGCATCCCTGCTGCTCACGTCTGCGACAGCAGCGGGCGGAGTGCACTGAGCCCGAGGACTTCAGAAATCCACCAACCTCCGCTGGGATCCTTGCGTGAAGCACGGTTAAGCAGCCAGAACTCTTCCCTGATGCCTCACGTGCTTCTCCCAGTCCACGCTCTTCTCAGCTTGATTTTTCTCTCCTGTAGTCTCAGAAAGGCAAGCCCAACGAGTCCGAGTACGGGAACATTGCCTACCCACCTGCAGTGAGGAACGTGCACGCCAAGGCTTCACGAAAATCCTCCAAGTAAGAGTTCACCTAAACCAGAGGCTCAGCTATGTCTCCTCTGGCAACACTCTCCCTGCTGGCATGGCTGGCTTTTTCCTCTTGCTCACTTTCCCCCCTTGTTTTTCCCTGGTCTTACAGGCAAAAAGAGGAATCAATGGTTTATGAGAACTTGGGGAAAAAGGAGGAGAAGGTGCGGAAACAGCGCTCCTCAGAGAAGAAGATGAAAGGCTCACTAAAGAAAAAATAAGCACAAATTGCAGGCAGCCCCATGGGGGCTCTGCAGCTGGGTTGCAGGACTGGAGCTCAGGTCCAGGCTGGCCTGTCTCGCATTCCTCACTCCTGGACTGGAGCTAGGCCTCCCCCTTCTCTTCTGTGCCACCTTTCAGTGCCCTGAACCAGACTGCTTTCCAGCTGACTGACTTCATTGTCCCTTGCCCGTGCAGGCCAGTGAAGTGTCCTGCTACCCTTTGCCATTCATTAACAGGAAAAAATCACACCCCTTCTTTCCCTTGTTCTCTGAGCTGAGGGGCCCAAGCTCACCTCTGCTGTGTCAGCTTCAGCGGCCATCCCGAGGGAGAGGTGAGAAAGCTCTGTGCAGGAGCAACATCTCTGCCCACTCCTGTGAGTCAGGGTTTAGCCTGTTAGTGTTCCCTGAAGCCTCAGCTTTTAAAGTCTGGAGGTTTTGGCCCTTTTCAGATCAGCTCCTCCGCAATTCAACAGGAAACCTCCTCTTTCCTTCATACCAACCCTCTGCCCTACAATCACTTTTCTATTTGATCCTTTGATTGGATGCTGTAAATATACCAGAATTTGATGTGATGGCCATGTTTTCTTTGTTTGTAAATAAACAGGTATTTGTTTGAATGTTGAGACCCAGAAGTTTGTTCTGTAATTTCTCTTTGAGGATAGCTGTACTCCTGGCTTCACTTGCAGCCCCAGAAAGACTTACAAGAATAGCTCTAGCTTAGTTTTCGTCACTTCCTGCAGCCTTCAGACTCCTGAACAGAAGCTGTGACCAATTGTAGTGGCTCCTTGCTGTGAGGCTTGAGTGTTGGTAGTCATCAGGTAAGTCTGAGCACAGAAAGTTAGCTGTGCCAAACTTAGACACAGGTGTTGGAACTTAAATTTTGGTATTCAGAAAAGTCATCCTCATGCCCTCAAATCGTTAGTCATTTTGTCATCTGTCTCATCTGTCTTTGGCAGTATCCAACCTGAGCTGGAGGGTAAGTCATAAAGGCTGCTTCAGCAAACACCTGACTGCCCCTTCCTAGGTATCGCTTAGTAGAAATGAAGCTTCATCTTTATGGAGAAGGTAGACCAGAGCTTGGCCACGTTGTGGCTTCACAGATACCAACCAGTCACCTACAAGGAGGAGCTAAGGGAGCTGGATTGCTTAGTCTGGTGAAGAGGAGCTGAGGGGTAAGTTACTCTCATCTACAACTAGACAGAGGGGTGGTAAGAAGTGGCAGATAATAAAACCAGAGGCAACAGTCCCAAATTACAGCTTGGGAGGTTCAGGTTGAACGCTAAGGCTGGTTTTATCAGACAGCATTCAAACAGATGCTGGGGGGGAAACTCTGTCCTTGCAGGTTTTCAATACTTGAATGGACAAAGCCACAGCTCGGCTAACCTGGTTCTGGCAATAGTCCCACTTGCAGCAGCAGCTTGGAATAAAGACCTCCAGAGGTCCCTTCCCACCACTATTTATATCATTCTGTGAATGCCAGAGAGCATTCCTTAGGACTGGAGCCTGTCCTTGTTGGTGCTAGAATGGGAATCACCATGGGTTTTAAAGTCTTGTCAGTTAAAACTAGGGCCCTGCCTGTGAACTGTACCTGGGAACCATTTGGGAGAACGCTGAGTTTGGATAAAGCCACAGCTAAAGACAGCAGACTTGAACCTTCCTGTGGCAGCTGGCTCAGATCACAGACGACATGCTGGGAATCCCTAATTTACAGGTACAGATACTGCTGAGGCTGTGGACATTTGCTGCTCAAAGAAAAAGACTGCTCAGGTCTCCTGGACTAGGACCTTGTTAGAGCTGACAGCACGAAGAGCTCAGTCCCACTTAAATCTGAACTAGGTCACAAAGTGACCCAGGATCCAGAGCAGGAACGGTTGGAAATGTGGGACCTGGAATTTTGTCTGGTCTGAGCCACATCTGGGCCCCACGGGGGGAGATAACGGTATTTGGGGGCCTGCACAATCAGTCCCTATCAGCTGACACAGGACTGTACTGAGCGCTTGGAAAGTCCAGCTACAATCATCCCCTGCTTTGGTGTGGGGAGCTTCGGCCGGGGCTCGCTCCTCAGTTTAGAGCACAAATCCAGATGGGGGAAGGGGTAGGAAAGGGAAGGAATGAGACGTACCTTGAACTCTGTTCCATGTAGCTTGTAATACAGCAGCAATGTCCAATGTGCCTGCAAGGTGACATACCTGCCCGGGAGCTGGCAAGGTGAGCAGCTACCAGTCTGTACAAACCAGCTGGAAGCAGGTGCTGGACAGTGGATGGAGTGGACAAGCTCTATGGATGTCTCTTTGTGATAGCAGTGATTCCAGCCACGCTACCACAGAGAGCAGCGTTCCCCGTGCCGATGCTGCACAGCACAGGCACCACAATCATGCGCTTCTGAGATGGACGAACCCGTCCTGTTAGAAAAAGCAACTTCACCCTACGTCTGGGTGACAGACAAATCACAGCTCCAAGGATGAGCGAGTGCCACATGCTGCCCTGCACATACCAGGGAGCTACTGCCCCTTCTTAGCTGCAAACTCTGCCTCAAGCAAAGACAAACAACACCACAGGGGCAAGCCCACAGCAGCAAGCCTGTCCTTTTTGAGTTCAGCGGCATGTGGCTGAGAAAGCTGCCTGGGATAAAGACACATACCTGAGACATGGTGTATTGGAAGGAAGGACAGTACTTGCCATCATTTGATATGGCAAGAGACATGATTGGAAGCGTTTGGAAGATAGAAGACAGTTTGTTTCCCTGTGCCAGACTTTCACATTCCTCAGCCTGTGAGCCCACAGGCACGTGCATTCACTGTCTGGCTTTGCAACTCTGCTGCCACTAGAGGAAAAGGCAGGAAAGGGACAGTGGGGAGAACAATGGGCAGAGAAGGAAAGATGGGTGGAGGTGTACTGTGCTTCACCTCTGGATGCCAGATACCCTCCTCTCAGCCACAGGGCTAAAGACCTATCCTAAGGAAACATCTACCTTTGCTCTAGGTTCCTGGGTAGCATCCATGGACAGGATCCAATTCACTTCCATCTTAAAAAGCTGCCCCAGCCTAAAGCAAGGCATACCAACAGTTAGCTTAAACGCTACCCAAAGCATGAGGACAAGAACCTGAACAAGCTCAGGTTACTCCGAGAACCTCGTGTTTAAATTCCAGAGCTTTATGTGTCCATAATAGACACCATCTGCGAAGCATATAGACTGAGCAAGAACTTTAATGACTGGACATCAAGAAATGCAGCACTGAAATAAGTGGACTACTCTGCTTTACGCTCAGGCACCGTTACATACACATTAGTTTTGGGTGGCTAGTTGAGAACGCATTTTCAAAGCTCCATGTAAAAAAACCAGTGCTTCCTTGATGCTGCAAGTCAAAACAGATGAGCATTAGTTACAGCTCTAATTTCTAGTGACAGTGAGTTGTAAATCCATAGATTATACCTGTTCCTTTGAACATCCTGTGCTCTGCTTCACCTGAGTAGGAGGTTCCTAAAGGCTCTTCTTCAGTGTAGAGCTCAAGTTGTTGTTTGTAAATAGAGATGGTCTCCTGAGTGAAATGATCACTGTCTCGGCCACAGCAATAACGAAATGGTTGAGTTTAAAATCTTTGTCAATATGAGGAGAACTCTGGATTTTGGGAGAACAGACTTTAGGTTGCTAAAGGAACTAGTTAATAAGGTCCCCTGGGAATCTGCTTTTGAGGGTATTGGGGTCCATAAATGCTGCTCACTTTTTAAGAGTCATCTTTCAAACGCAGAGGAGCAGGTAATTCTAATGTGTCAGAAGTTGAGTGTAAGCAAAGCAGAAGGCTGGCTTGGCTGAGTAGGGATCTCCTTCTGCAAAAGAAAGTGTAGGGACTTCAAAAGCAAAGTCAGGCTAAAGAGGAGGACTACAGAGATGCTGTTTGCTGCTGTAGGGGGGAAATTTGTATGGCCCAAGCTCAGCTGGAGTTCAAGCTGGTCAGTACTGTGGTGAGTAACAAAAAAGGCTTTTTAAAGTATGTTAACAGAAAAAGGAAGACTAAAGATGACATTGATCTGTTATTTGATGACATTGGTCATCTCATCCCCAAAGAGGAATAAAGATAAAGCAGAGAAACTTAATGCCTTTTTCACCTCCGTCTTTAACACCAATGATGGTTGGAGGACCACCACTGGGGGAGCAATAAGCTCCCAGTTGACTTTGAACTTGTACAGGATTTGCTGCTGCAGCTGAATGCATGCAAGTCTCTGGGGCCTGATGGGATTCATCCCAGGGTACTGAAGAGTTGGCTGATGTTATTGCAAGACATCTCTCTGCTATCTATCAACAGTCTTGGGCATCTGGAGACATCCCAGTTGACCAGAAGCTAGCAAATGTTACTCCAGTTTTCAAGAAGAGCAAGAAAGAAGACCTTGGTAATTACAAGTCTGTCAGTTCCACTTCGGTGCCTGATAAAATTATGGAGAAGATTATTCTGGAATTTATTGCAAAAGGGAAAGACACACTAAGAAAATGCTTATAGGTGAAATGATATTGATTAATAGAAGTATTATGGTTAAGATAAAAAAAAGAAACAGGTGCTATGAAGTAATAGAATAATAGTAATTCTTATAAACCATGCAACCACGCTGCTTCTCACTTTGTCCTTTGTACAGCCTTCTCCATGGCTGGTTTAAACCAAATCCAGCTGAATCAACAGGAATAATAGAATTTAGAGACATAGGAATTATAGAGGAGAAGTTATTAACTTGGAGCTAGTGAATTGTGAAAGATTCCATATTTTAAAATAGACATAAGTTATATGTTATTATGTAAGTTTTTCTTAGAAGTGCAAAGATGAGCAGACAGGAAGATTATTCAAAAAGATAAATGAATACAATGACCAGAGTGGGACCAGAGGGCTGCAACTTCTGAAGAGGCACTGAGATGAGACAAGAAGAATCAGCTGCATTTGAAGACTTTTATAGAATTTTAAATTAATGAGAAATTTGGAACTGAGGGTTCGTGGGAAAACATCAAGAACTTTGAAAAGAATACCTATTGGATAATGTTAAATTTAGCATACATATAGAGCTTGATTTTTGCAATGCCTTTGCCACTCACTGGGGTGATGGCCCAACTCTGAGCTGTCAATAAAGCAAACTTAGAGTCACCCACCGACTGAGTTAAATTCCTTTACCATGGGAGAAGCTTTGTGAAAGCTCCCCTGGCTCCAAGGCAAACCCTCTCAGCCCAGGCTGGGCCAATGAGCACTAGAGAAACATCTCTGCGAATCCACATTTGTGAGGGGAAGGACTGTCCTGAAAAGAAGAAGGTGGAGAGAACCTGGAGGAGAGGCCACTGACCTGAACAAAAAGACAACTATCAGCCTAAACAAAAGGAGAGTTTTGTTGCCAGGAGGAAGGAAGAGGAGGAGGGGGAGGACAGAGAACCTCAGACACCCGGTTCAACCACAATGTCCCCTCTGGCTCACGGAGGTTCAACGGTGGAACAGATACCCATGTGTAGGCCGTGGAGGACTCCATGCTGGAGCAGAAAAGCCAAGCCCAAGGCCAAGTGTGACTGAAATTGAGACCTTGAGAGACACTCAACGCCAGCGCTGGGGGTGAGGAGGTGCGCTGGACCAGCGACCTGTCTGCAGCCCGTGGATGTCCCCATGCTGGAGCCAGGAGCTGAGCCTGAATTGGTCTGTGACTCCATGGGACGCTGCTCTGGAACATCTTGCTCCTGGACTTCCACACTGGGAAGAGCAGCAGAGGTGAACTGACTGAACCCCCATTCCCTGTCCCCTGTGCCACTCGAGGGGGGGAAAGTAGAGATATTGGGAGCAAAGTGATTTGAGCCTGGGAAGAAGGGAGGGGTGGGGGAAGGTGTTGTAAGATGTGGCTGTTGTGTCTCACTGCACTACTCAGATGAATGGCAACGAATTAAATTGCTTTTTCTTCCCCAAGTTGAGTCTGTTTTGCCCATGACCATAACTGGTGAGTGAGCCATCCCTGTCCTTCATTCCTAATCCCGTGCCCCCTTTGTTGTGTCTCCCATCCCATCTCACTGAGTGGGGGGAGTGAATGCAGGACCCCGTGGTCCCACTGTGGGTCAAACTACCACAACTTCTGGACAGAAAAGCAGCGGGAAAAAACCTGAGGTCTAACAAGGGCAGTCAGGATGAGGTACATACATGCTGCTGTGACATGGAAAAGCAGGTAAACCCACGCTCATCTCTAGCACCTACAGGCAGGTAAGAAACCAGCCCTGGTCACCTGTGCAGCTATCTGAGCATCCACACCTGCTCCTTCTCTCCCCACCCTCTGACCGCTCAGTCAACAGGAGGGTATTTCCCTTGCTCCTTTCTCCACAACATCCTGATCCTGCCTTCAGCCAACAAAAGCTCTGTTCCACCTGCCCCTATGTGAAATCACCTCTTTTTCAGGCATTAAGCACACTTAGACAAAATATAAATTTTGGGGGGGTTTTAATTTTTACAAATGTTTGAAAGAATCACTGAGCAGCCAGTGACACAAATAGATATTCCAGCAGTGACAGGCACCCAATGAATGACATTTTCCTGAATTCATTCTCAGGTTCTCTTGGGATCAAGAGTGAAAGAGAAACAAAGTTTACTAGAAAAGCCTGGTGCTGATGGCAGCAGAACTCCCTCACTTGGCAAAAAAAAAAATTCTGATTTTAGCCTACAGAAATCTAAAGATCAATGAAGACTAGAGGTGAATTACTATATCCACGTGGGTTAATACCAGTAAGCACCCTTGCCCCCTCCCCAGACTTAACTGGTGGGGTGAGGAAGAAATTACAGCCGCCTAGGGGCGGATCCCAATCCCACAGCTGGGTCAGCACAGATGGAGCCGGGGCACGGGAACCGAATCTGGCTACTGGATTCACAACTTCCAAGTGAGGGCAAACAATGCTAGTGGAGAGAGTTCAACGCTCCTCACTCGTGTCTTCTGCTGGTCAGCGCCGCTGGTTGTAGGAGGCTTTAGTTTCTTTCATTTCTTCCCTTGTTTGAGTAGGAGACTGTCACTGAAAGGGAGACAGAAGTGAGTTGTTACTCCAGAAAGCACAAGCAAAGCTGAACCAGACCCTCCCTACAGACCTGGGGGTGTGGGAAAGGACCTGTAATTCAAAGTGCTTCCTACTGGGTACTTTTTTCAAAGCCCCTTAAGCCTCCTGGGATGAGTAAGACAGAATCTAGTCAGGAAGAAGGATCTTACAATCACAGATCCCACAGAAAAGAAACCAGCTCTGGCTTCCTTTCTTGATTCTAAGAGATCTAAGCTTTTAGCTGCATGTTATTAGCTCAGCTGGCACTGCCTTGTCCAGTTAACATGGGACAGATCAGGCAAAGCCACCAGACTTCTGCCAGCTCTGAAAGCAGGGAAGAGAGTTTCCCAGCATGGGCTGGAAAGCTTCTGAAGTAACAAAAGCATCCTTCCTAGAGATCATTACCCCACATCAAAACAAATTCCTACAGTCACCTCACTGCCTTCTTACAGCCCCCTGCCGTACATGCAGGATGCCCTGTACACACGGAACGATCTCAGGACACTCCTCAGTTACTCCTGCCTTCCCCACGCAAGGCTCCTTACGGGACATACACAGAGCTCCAACTACTGAGTATCTCCTACCTCACAGAATCATGTGGTTTGGGTCAGAAGGGATTTTAAAGATCATTTAGTTCCAAACCCCCTGCCATGAGCAAAGGAGTGGAGGTAGATGTTTGTGTGGTCCCTGAAAGGAAGGCTTCAAGCTTCACATCAGATATGGGAATTGAGGTAGAGATGGAATAAACTTCCTGTGGCCAGAAAGGCCCAAGCCAGAAACATCCCAGGCAGCAGCCAAACATCAACACCCTTGTTTCAAGCAGTAACAAAAGGATCAAAATAAACAGTGCCTTACCTTCCTCTGTGTGTCAGGAGATGCAGTGAGGGGTGGGGAAGGAAGAAAAACAAGAGTAAGTTGATTAGATTTAACAAAAATCTAAGTTTCCACAGTAAGACTGCTCCCTGCTTGGCTGTGTCCTCTGGCATCAGGCTCCTCTCACAGAAAGGAGAGAGCTCCAGAAAGGGGACCAGCTTCCCGGGCAGGGTGCAGGTAAATCCACCCACAACAGCCATCTGGCCCCGTTACCTGGTGAAGCCTTCGTCCTGCAGGTTCAGTACCAAGTTATCTGCTGTGAGATACACGCGGTTTTGTGAGCCGGCAATCTGAAAAACAAATCCATTAGAGAGATGGCGTAAAGGAGGAGAAATGCACACGGAGGAATAGCTCTAATAAAGAGCTTACCTGCCCCTCCAGATACAGTGCTCTTGTTTTATTCACTTAAGATTTCAGTTAAATCAATGCAATTCCCCAAAACCAACTCTGTAACTTCCTGACTTCCCATCCCAGCGCCATCAGACTTTCTAAAAGAAGTGCTCATTCTGTCTCCCTGTCAGACAGACCTTTGATCCCACATTTATCTGTCCCCCTTTCTCAGTCTGCAGGAAACCAGGAGCTTTTGGTGGCTGCAGCTGAGTGTGGGTGATGGAATCTGATGTGGATCTGGCCTTGTCATATGGAAGGCATGAACTCCTAGCCTCGCATCTAACTGCCGATCACTACAGGCTAAATCTGAAGCTCTATTTGAGCTGAGAAGGGCTGAGCAGGAACAAAGATCCGAGCAGGGCAGGTCACATTCGCCTTAAATTCATCATGTGGTCACTGGGCTGGGGGACAGCACAAGGACTGCAAAAGGATGAAGGAAATTCTGTGCCCCAATACTCACTCACCGTTTTTGAGATGTTTTGAGCAGCTC
>NW_010337714.1:0-897 GCF_000700745.2 Antrostomus carolinensis | reverse complement strand
GTACAGGGGAGCAAAAGGTAAGGAAAAACCTGCTAACAGAAGCTGCTCACCCTCCAGGAATTCTTCCTAAGCCGTAGCATCAAATTATCTTGGCAATCCCTCTCCCAGTAACTTGGGCCTTTGGGCAGGAACATTTTTACTTCCCCAAACTGAGAACAACATTATGGATGATGGTCACATACAGCCAATAAAAGTTAAACCTCACAACAGGGAGTGAAGGCTCATGGTCTTCTCTGCTCTGACACCTTAGACAAATCTCACTCCAGTCAACTGTAGTGGACAGTTGGTGTCACATGATGGTGACTGACTTGAAGCCATCAGCTGCTAACAGACTCCTAAGAACGAGCTCAGTGTGACAGATTCTCAGGACTGTCAAGCTCACAAGCCACATCCCACAAAATCCCCCAAAGCAGGAAGGATATCATCTTGGCAGCTGTAGCTTCACCTTCAGCCTGAACAATCTTCTGCTTCTGCTCCTGTTTGGCCTTCTCCACCAGAAACTGTGCGCGCTGTGCCTCCTGCTGAGCTGCAGAGAGAGTAGCCAAGAGCATTTGAAGCAGATCCCAGCTCCTGAGCCCTCCACCAGAACCTTAGAGCTGAGGCCTGGAGGCTTCGCTTCCTAAAGAACTAACAGCATTCTGGACCCATATCCACAAATAAGAAAGTACCCGAGTGTACCTTACTTTTTCTTAAATAAAATCAACAGCATTCAGACCCTCTACACATAACCCCCACAGTAAGTGATGGAGTCCTGGTCTGAAGAGGAGCTCTACAGTCCTGGGAACTCACTGTCCCTCCGATGGTCTGCTCTGTTAGCTATCACCCACCGTTTTCTAATAATACTTATGAAATAGGCATTTAAAAGCCATGTAGATGTGGTGCCTGGGGACATGGTTT
>NW_010337713.1:41416-69535 GCF_000700745.2 Antrostomus carolinensis | reverse complement strand
CGCCTGCCTGCCGGAGCGCGCGCGCTGTCGCGATAGGCGCTTCAGTGCAGAGGGTTGGCGCGGAGCTGCCCCGGAGTCATGTCGTGAGAGGAGTGTCAGCCTGCCTGTGGGGGCTGCCCCCACCTCTGTCGTGATAGGAACCTCATCCAGCCAAAGCATGAATGTGGGGCTGCCCTCACCTCTGTCGTGATAGGAACCTCATCCAGCCAAAGCGTGAGTGTGGGGCTGCCCTCACTTCTGTCGTGATAGGAACCTCTTCCAGCCAAAGCATGAATGTGGGGTTGCCCCTCACCTCTGTCGTGATAGGAACCTCATCCAGCCCGAGGGTGACGTAGGGCTGCCCCCACTCCTGTTGTGATAGGAACCTCATCCAGCCATGAGTGGCCAGAGGTGAGAGAGGGAGGGGAGGGCTGTGTTCCTCCATGCTGGCACTGAGGGGGTTCGTTCTGCAGAGGCCCTGCCCAGCTCTGACAGGCCTGAGCGGACACCCAGCAATGTTTTTTGCATTTTTTTTTCCCGTGGCAGCCGTCGCACGCTGCCCCGCAGCATCACAGTGGCACGCACACTCAGCCCTGGCTCGCGCCGAGATAACGTAAGGAGGTATAAACTGCACAGTGTGATTTCAGCGGCGTGTGTGGTGTGAGATAACCAGGTTTCCTCAGCACAGTGTCTCGGTAACTGACACAGGCTCACAAACCAGTATAGAACACAGAAAACTGACTGATTTATCCATCCCACCCAATAATTCACAGAAACTTCAGTGAACACAATACAAACTGTTGAGACAGACTGGTACCAACTGACGTTAATGACACCTGCAATACATACACGACACATAGCAAACAATTCAGTACACAATATAAATACCTTCCCTTAAAAGCACTTTGTGCCAAGCAATATTCTTCCATATGCGTGTGCAAATATAAAAGCTGATCTGTACATGTGTGCTGGCTTACATAAATGCAGATCCTACATACAATCTGCATATCCATCGCTGTTACAAACCACCCACAGTACCATGCTATAAGAAACTGTATGTGTGATCTGGAAATAAAATACCTTCGTCTTAACCTGTGCGTTAGCAAAAGGAGAAAGGAGAAGGGACAGTCAATATAACATCACAGTGTGTAGGGTATGTGTGGCCCTATATCCTTTCTAGCAAATGTATAACTGCCCTAAAGAGACTCCTGTGTAACT
Organism: Antrostomus carolinensis; assembly: GCF_000700745.2. Lineage (NCBI taxonomy): Eukaryota > Metazoa > Chordata > Aves > Caprimulgiformes > Caprimulgidae > Antrostomus > Antrostomus carolinensis. The sequence continues at coordinate 68,338 of NW_010337713.1, read as the reverse complement.
TGCCAATGTCCAGACAAGGGCAATTTGACAATGTGTCTACACTTAACAGGGCAGTTCTGAATAAAAATTCACAAGTTAAATCTGATTATCTAGGTCAGGTATGACAATTACTTATTCCATGTCTTCCCTGTATTAATTTTAGCTTGCTTATCAGCAGGATTAATCAGCATGGCCAAATGTTGCTTGAATACAGTTATGTTGCTTCTCATACCTCTACCCCACAGTGCACATATATAGACAGATCGTAACTGTTACAGAGGTAAGGAATGTCAACATGACAGTTTTATATAGCTTTATATGTATGTTTCTTATCTAGTTTTAATACTTTTATTGATACTATATGAACACATGATTCCATCATCCCCAAAACATTAACTGAAGCCACAAGATGCACATGCATCTGAAATTAATATCCTTACAAAACAATATGTCTTTGAAAATACGCACTCAGTGCCAACAAAACCTCCGGTCAATGCCTGTCACAGGCCACCTAACCCACACTGAAGTGTTCAGTGTCCTCTAACACACAGGTATGTATGTATGCACCTCTCTTCAGACAGCTCTGTGTGATGGACTCAATGTCACTCCCCATATTATGTGCATATGCAACATTAAAAAATACATAATTTCCACAATCATTATATTTGGAATAACGTCAGCTACTTGAATTAAGATATTTCACTAACAGCACAGTACATCTAGATGAGTAGTTTCCTCCCTTCTACCATGTTAACCCAGCCTGCATTATATGTCAGCTTTTTGGAGAAATACATTTACCACAGCAATGTTTTACACACAAGGGTATGTTACAAGCCTTCACATACAAAAGCACCTGTAAAGGACTTGAATGTCCTGCATTTAATTTTCTTACCATTTTTAAGTATTATTTTTAAATGTTGTAAAAGAGCAATACAATTAAGCATCAGTAGCAATTTTCAAAACGAACTGCTAATAGAAAGAATATGTATGTATGTCATATGTATGTCTCTCTCCCTGTGATGTACTTTGTATGTCATTGTTGGTTTCCTTTTTGTGCCTGTTTCCAAAAAGACTTACGGAAAATTATTTTAAGCATACCAGAACCATGGCATGTGCAATTAGAGCTTGGCAGAGTGTATGATAAAGTAGATACGGTGTCCTTTCAGTCTAAACTTGTTAACAGGAGGAAATGCTGCTAGGAAAACAACAGAGTTTGCATTCTAGTGAATCCTGGGGAATTCTTGGCGTTCTCTGGGATTCACTAGTTCAGCTACAGTTTGACAACTCCACTTCCATTGTTTCTCTCTTATCCATTACGAACAGAGGACTTAACTCTTCCTTTTTTTTTCATCTTTTGAACATAGACCCTAACTAAAATCTGGAAAGAACCCGGAAGCCTAGTCGTCTGCCTGTATTTCTGTTCTGTGTTCTGTTATGGCTCAGAGAAGAATGGCTGAATTAAGGACTGTTCTACAGGTCTTTCTCTTCCAGAGAAGAATAAACTCTGCATTTCCTTCACGATTGCTTCCCTGTCTTTCCACAGATGTGCAAGACTGATGCTAGCTGACCAGTGAGGATTTCTTGGCAGGTGATACCCTCTGAATCATTAAAGATCTTCTGGCAGCTGCACATTTGGAAAACATTTGCAGGTACAATGCTTGGTCTAGACAGCCTAGTGCAGAATGAACTACAAATACCCATGTAGATGCTGCAGCAGAAGCAGTACCTGCTAATTTTGGCATCACTCGGTATCATCCAAATTTAGAATTGTGAATTGAAATCAGTGTTATCTCCTATCGCTATGCAAGGATTCATAAAGTTTCCTATGAAATTTGCCTTGTCTCTTGAAGAAGATGGTTATCTTGACCCAGATCAGAATGATGGGGTCAGAATCAGCTCTGCCTTCAGCACTGCAAGCCCATGAAAGCTTCCAGGCGATCAATACTTCCAGCAGGTGCAGATAGCTTTGCATTCTCCATCTTTAAGGAAGAAAGAAACCAATTTATTTAGCTGCTGTGAAGTGAAGTTGCAGTTTGTTTTTAGAGTGGAACCCCTTAGAGCGGTACCTTGGAAAGAAACACAACAAAATGGACCAGCTTTGGCCTCGATGAAATTCCATTCACATAATGGAAGTATACCATTCATACATTTGGCCTACTATCTTTTTTTCCACTGTAATACATTAGAAGAAGCAGCCAACACATCAGGCAGCAGCATTTAAATGGTTCCTGTAATGCTTACTAATTGAAGTAAATGGGAATTTGGCCTGAGAGAGGACTGCAGGATGCTTTCCTTCAAATTGCAATAACATTAAGTCACCCCTGTTGCTGCAAAGCAGATTCACAGTAGAGTTACTGGTCATAATGGGAATTGTCTCTTGCTGTACACAAAAACATACGTTTTGTAGCTCAATTTTGAAAGAAGATTAATAGTTTTTACTGGAGCTGAACACAGCAGAGGACACTACACTAAATGCCAGTTTGTTGAGCCAATACACCTGCACGCTGACCTGCAGTAGCCTTCCTATTTCAGGCCTGGATCTCTTTAAGTGGGCATAGACAAAGTTATACCATTCTGCTTAACTGTGCCAAATTATGCCATGATTTTTGCAGACTGGCTAATTGCCTAATAGGACTTAGGTTGAGACCACCAAAGTCATTGTTCTTATTGCCCCAGGTGATTTCAAATACAGATTGTCGTGAGTGACAAATGGGGGCATTGTTTCTTCCTCCTACAGTACTATTTCATTCCTCTTAAATTACAGTTATTAAAATGTTTCAGACACTTGAAATCTACTAAGACATATTAAAATACTGCAAAAGTGCTGTATCAAAGTGGAAAGGTTTTAAAACTGCAGTTCTGTCATAGGATAATGCAGTTTAAATATAGTAACTGTTTTTCCAGCCAGCTTGCGCTTTGATTTCATGGTATTATGTCAAGGGTTTTTTTTTCCCCTCTCCCCCTTTAAGAAGCTTAGAGCTTCAACAGCAAAATGCAAAAAATACTGAGATTAAACAATTACACAAACCCAGTAGAAATATCAGTGATAAAATATGAGTTTGGATTTTGATAATTAAGATCTTCTGAGTTTGTTCTGAGTAATTTTTATTCCTAGGCATTGTGTGTTCCTGTATCAGCAGCAGGTAGAATTTGACTTCCACCGAGAGTGAGAGGCTGTGAATACAAAGGAGGTGAATACAAAGGTTGCTGCTGGGAGATTTCTAGAATTGGATCACTGTTCCTGCACAAAGCAGCTGCTTGCTGCCTTGGTACTGTAAAAGAGACAGTGAGACAGATTCTGATCTCAACGACAGTAACCAGACGAGTTCACAGTTTGGCTTGGTAGATTTCTTCCTTTATTTCTGTATATTATTGATAGTCACTTGGTTTGTCACCGAAGACTCCATTAGATCATTTGCCACAATAATCTCCATTTCCCTCTTTGGGAAAATCTTTCTGTCTATCCCATGCTGACATCAATAGGAGATCTAGAAGCATAGGAGAGAGCAACAGTATATAAGAACCAAAATCCATCCTGCATATCTGGAAAAAAAAATTATCCTTATTTGATGGCCAAGTCATTTCTCATAAAGGGAAATCAGCTTGACTGCTATCTTAAATATGCACAACAACAGAAATAAAGCACTGGTCGGTGCCCATGAGATTTGAGTTCTTATCTCATCCTGACCTGAATTTTATATCTAATTATGGTCTAATTCTGATTAATTTGGCAGCTAGCTGCCATTTTTTACTGTGTAAGTATCCCTTGTGTGCTTCTGGATCTCAATTTTGCTCTCTGTTGAAGGGGCTAGTGATACTAGCAAGCTTGCAGGGGGCTGTGTGGCCAAGCACAGTATTTATAAAATGGCAGAGTTTGTTGTTTGTGAGGTGTTATAAAATTGCCCTACATTTTATATCTGTAACAAGTTGATGGCTTGTTTTAAAGCCATCAGTCAGGAGAACAGTATCAGTTCGAAGCTGGACACACAAACACACAACACTGCCTTGGTTCTTACAGTGTTAAAACTCCAATTAATTTTTTTAGATGGTTTCTTTTTGTGATTCTTGAGTATGTTAGAAACAGAAATGCTACCGTGGCATTCGGAGTTTACCTTGCACTCTCTTCAACATGTAATGCACACTGGTTTAGATTAGCCAGGTTCAGGTGAGTTAGCCTGGTACTTAACGGGGTAATGACAAGTCCTAGAAACTACCAGCTACAAGGTAGGGCAATAATTACTGTAGATTAATAGTACCATTGTATCCTTCTCTGGGAGCACTATAAATTCAAATTCCTTTCCTGCTTTGTAGATATTTATGGGGACAAAACCAAAGTCTTGTACACTGAGAGCAATACAGAGTGGATGGTGCTCATCCACAGGGCTTTGCGTGATCCCGTCTGTGACAGGGTGGACGAAGGAAAGGATGTCCAAGAAAACTAAAGCTAACACTTTTCCAAAAAGCTGGCAAAAACAATATCTGTTTCCTTTTTTCAGTGCTACAGTACTGCATCATGAAGAGTTCCACCATGCAACGGACATCTGTCATTTCACATATTTACTGAATCACAGTGAAAAGTCACACTCTCTCTGACTTTTCAAGATTGAAAAGAAGACACCCAGATACACCCCATGTAGGTGAGTAGCAATAATGTAAGATTGAAAAGCTTTTCTTAGTCATGGACATTACTTCATTTTCAGCCATTGTTTAGGATTAATGGCACATGAGTACCACTTTTATTAGACTTGTGACATTTTGTGATCCCACACAAGCTGAAGTTAATTTCTGTGCTTCTTGTGGAGGATTACCTCCAAACTCATAGACAGTTATTCCTTACATAGTGAAGTAACACACCTCAGTTTTTAGACATTGATAAAATTACCATATACGATCAAACAAGCTCTTTTATTGGTTATGTAGTATATTAAATAGAATTTCCAAAAATCTATTTAATATAAGATTATTTTATGCTGAATTTTTTTCTCTCTCATGAAATAAGACGAAATGAAGGATTGAAACCAAAAGCTCTCTTTGGTTTACCAGTTAATTCTTCCAGTCTGAACCATTAGAAATTTGTGTAACGCATAATCCACATGGGTTTTGTTTTTTCAAAAGGCAATATTTCTGTGATAAGATTAATGGATGCAATTACACTGTGTCTGTCACCTTCCCCTACCTTTCTTAAGGTCTTCACACCTGCCTCCTAACATGGGCTATTCAGGAGGAAAAGAGAAACTACTGGACTGCCTTCATTCTCTATTAATGTGACTCTAACCAAATCTGCAGATATTTTTCCTTAGTGGAATAAATACTATATTGATCTTCCATGTTTGTGCTTCCTCACCTCATTTCTACCATTCAAAACAAGCTATATAGGTATTTCACAAAAATTACAGATTTTCAAAGAGGCTTTACCCTCCCAAATTACCTGTGGTAGTTTTTGGTCACTCACAGAATAAAAATTCGTATGATTAACCTGTCAGAGCTCAAGGCTTACAATATAACAGTTTTCTCTGTTGTTTATATATAGATTTTTTATATGTCAATGGTGTTACATGTGAACTCAAATTATCCTGACCCACAATGCTTGTTCTATTTCAAGGTTCTGGGTTTCTAAATGATTGTTTAACTCCTGGGTGGTTTGTTGGGTTTTTTTTTCCCCTCAGTTCTATTAGAAAAAGAAAATCTCTCCTGAGTCATATTTTAAAAATACTATTAAGCTCCAAAAGCTGCTTCTGCCTCTATGTCACAACGCATTATTGAAAAGATATTAATTTTTACCACCTACAATTGCTCAGATGGAGAACTTAAAAGAATTCTTTCCCACTCCCATGTTGAAACTATGCTGGCATCACTCTTGTTCCTCAGAGTGAGCTACAATGATCTTCCTGCTATGTGCAGGTTGGGCTTTTTATGACAACAATGCTATCGAGCTTATAATTTAATATTAATAACATTAACAAACTATTATTATTAATAATAATGATTTTTTTTATTATAGTAGTAATGCTGATACTGTGATTACTGTTACTTGATTTATAATTTGCATTTGCAACTTCTTCTAATCAAGCATCTCAAGCACTTCATAAACCTTAATGAAAGCTATATTATACAATCCCTGAGAGAACAGTAAGTATTATCATCCCTGTTTCACCAGAATGGGAGCTGAGGTTCAAAGTCATAGTCACACAGTCTCTGGCAGAACTAGAAATAGAAATAGTCTCCTGGCTCCCAGTCCTGTTTCTTCTCCAGTCACCCTAAATAGTTTCTAGTGTAGTTTTGTAAGACATTTATCACATGATTTTCAAAAATCTTGTCCTCTTTGTTAAGGAAAACTAAAAATATAAAAAATGTAAAAGTTATAAAAAAAGGAGACTACCTAATTTTTGAATGAGGTTGCTGAAGTGATTCTCGCTGTTTCATGGCAATGCCATCCAAGTTTCATGAGTTAATCCTGACCCTAAGTACACCTAAAATAGATATCTTTGCCTCCAGCTAATCAACAGGCTTACTGAGATTGCCTAAATAATTTATGTATAACCAACTAGTGGAAACTAGATCTTCTGTGATTTCCCTAGATACATATTCTGCATGTATCATGTATATCCTTGCCTATTTCTGATATTCATTTGAAATTCAGCTGGGACATTTCAGAACACTTTTGTACTCCAGCTGTATAGCTCTAAGAAAAAGCCAGCTGGAGACGTGATACAGTATCTTTGAACTGGGCAGAATAATGTTTTAAATCCAAGTGCATAGTAGATGAATATTCTGAATTTTCTGTTAATGAACAGTGGATTAGAATTAAAAAAACCCCACAGTTCTAACTCTAACACTGACATGTGGTTAAGCATTTTATCTCTCTGTGCCCTATTTGTACAATAAAAAATCTAGCTTTAGCAACAGCATTCCAAGAAAATATAGTGATATGCAGACAAAGAGATAAATAAGAGGTATGAGAGGATGATTAAATATAATATGAAATAATCTAATTTTCTCGTTTATAGCACAGAAAAAGTGAAAAACACACAGTACCAAATTGTGGGTTTTGGACAGAGTTGTGTAATGTTGCCTTCAATGAAGTAGTGAAATGAAGCTTGGATTAAAAGTCGCTCCACTGTGGAGAAAACAGATTTTCTTTTCCAGTGTCTGCAAACAGAAAGCAAAAGCATTACCAGACACTGTTTAACCTTGTTCTGACCGTAAATTCAAGAATCTGATTCACATCTGTAGCTGAAATGGAAGGTACAGTACAAACTGTCTGTCTGGAGTTCATAACTTTTATTGAGAATTCATAAGCAGAAAATATATTCTATCTCTTTTGGATAGCAACTGCTGAAAGACAATTCTTGCTCACGTCTGCTCCACTGTGCCCGGAATGCTTTGGACTGTTTACTGTACTTGTTGAGACTAGCTGCAAAATTAGAGCCAGATTGTAGCTTTAAGCAGCTGTGCAGGAGGTGGAGGAGGAGCGCCAGGTACTCCAGGAATATTTTAGGTGTGGCAGCCAAAAATTTTGCAACAGTCACTGAAATAATACGACAAGCATTGTTGCTACCCCACATTGGCTCAGCTCTACTGGTTGGTGCTGCCTTAATCTGGGGAGTTCATGGCAGCACTGAACTAGAACTGTGCTTGTGTAGCTCTTTATACCTGTGCAAAAGGAGTGTGAAGCACTGTTGTTCCAGACCATATCATTTTACATGCACCTCTACCTCCCCATGCTGTTTTTATCAATCCAGCAATGCGCATCTATTATCGCAGTTAGCAATATTACCATATTCCTCATATTTCTGTCTTCACATATTCCATCTCTGCACAGTTGAAATTCCTTCAGGCCTGAGCCTCAGGGCAGTATGTTGAGTTCATGTACCATTTCCAAAAGTGAACTTGATTACCTTGCACATACAAGACTTCTCACATTTCAGATGTCACAGGAAAGACCAAGAAGAAAGAGAAATGAAAATCTCATTGAGAGTGGTAAAGACATGAATTGTTTCTGTCCTGTATTCATGTAGCACCTGCTAATGACAAGTGTAGGAAGGGATACACAGATTTGCTAGCTCATATTTGCTGTGCAGAACTCCATGCTACTCTGCAAAGCTGGAAGATCTCCACTGCTTAGACTGACCTTTAAAGGCAAGTGCCACTTTTTTCACAACGTCCACACTCACTGAGCCATGATAATCTGGCAGGTATTCTGTTAAAGCCTGTGGCTGCTCATCAGCCATAAGAAAACTTGGACCATTCAATATCCTTGTATGCTGAGACAAGTTTAGGGTGGTTCTCCATTGTGACATCTGTTAAGGCCTCAAAATATTAAAATTGGGCCATTTTGTGCTGAATGTGATGTGCTGGAGCCATTAACAACTTGTATTGCTTCTATGTTTCTTCTTCCTCTACAGACATCTTGGCTGATGGGAAAGAGAAAGACCTGTATCTTTCCATGTGGCTAGGGATGTATGCAACTCAAATGTTGCTAAATGCTATGTTCAACTTCTTGATTAAATCTCTTATCTCCTATACAGTTACAATTTTTGCTTGAAAAGCTGTGGTTGCCACATGAAACCGTGACTTCCCAGTTAATTCTTTTGTTTGATCCTGGCTGAGGCATATGAAATTGACATTGGTTACTGGTTCTGTACATTTTAATTCCTTCTGAATCAAAAGAGAGGCCTGAAGACCGTGGTAAACCAAAGCAGTACCAGTAGTTTACTTTTTTGATGTTCTGGTTCAAAGAAGCATCAATTCAATTATTCTGATTAGGAAAGAGACTCAGTTAAATTCATTCTGACTTCAATTTGGTGAGAGGACATTCTTCCTTTCCTGAGTATGATGAAATAAAAAGCAGACATTGAAGAGTTTTTTCTTTTTATGAAGGGAATATAAAATTCCCAGGCTATAAATTCACTGTGACAGTTAAAATATGTGTCAGATTTTTTGATGGGTTGGCTTTGTGCCAGTCAGCAGTCTTTGTGCTGGGTCATGTGTTGTCTACATGAACCTTTTTTACTTGATGCTGCTATAATCTTTATGCGTCTGTCCTCTCACAAGCTGAATAAATATCATGTAGTACATTCTGTCCCATTTGTCACAAGTGCTATTGTGTGTCCACCCTGGCTCCATATCGGATTAGTATTGATGAGAGATCCCAGGTACTTTATACAAAGAGAGTGGCAAGGAGGATGTACAGAAAATACAGATTAAAAAGAAAAAAAAAAAAGCAAAAAGCACAAATGCTCACTTTTGGAAGCAGCTGCAATTAAAACAGCCTGCTGAAACATATTTTGGAAGGTCATTCTCTTATTTCAGAGATGTTTGGGAGAGGTTTGACATTTTTATTAGTAATTGTTTATTCTTTGAGGTGTAAACCAGCTGTTGTGGCTTTCATATGACTAACTATGTAAGTATCTGAAATAAAACTCATAAGTAATATCCTTTCAGAAAATTCTACAAAAAGCTGTACTATACATAGAAATGCCACAATCTCAGATCCTCCTAGACGAAAAAGTAAATGATACCTAACTGGCAAGATAGGAATCTCCCTTCTCTGAAGGCATAAAGTTTCCACTTTTAGATCTGGAGTTTCATGGCCTTCCACCTGCCACTGGGCCAGAACAAGGACCATCTGTTGGCTTGCAGGGCAGTGTCATTTCAGAAAGAAATTCCACTTGGAATGGAGAAAGTGAACATTTTTGTGAGGTATATATTCAGTTACTTACATGGCAGCTGCTTGAAGAAAGAAGCCGAGCACTTACAAGAGTGATTTTAAATAGACAGAAATTCTCATCAAACCATTCAGCTCTCTTTTAACTGGATTCATACAGAAACAGCAAATAATTAATTGAGGCCAAAATACATGTCCTACTGAGTTTGCATTAGCTGGAAGGTTTGGAAATAATTAAGAGCAAAACTGTTAATACTCCATTTAAATAGCTGCTGCCTCTCTGTCCAGTATGAAAGCCCAATCTGTTGTATTCAATCAGCTTTCAGCTGCTACTTGCCAGCAGCCTAATTCCCCAGTCTTGTCTCTGTGCTGTGCTTGTGCATTCCACTACCTGCTAAGTTAAACCCCGCTGTCCTGCTTCTGCTGGAGATTTCTGGTGCTATTCAAACTATCTGCACTGGTTCAGAATATAGTCCCCAAACCTGGGGGCTGTGTTGAGTATCCATACAAACGCGCCTGGTTTCAGTGGAGTACCACATGGGTGAAGAGGGGAGTCAGCAGCTGTGTGGTTTAGCTCACAGGATGAGGACTGTGTTCATCCAGCCCATTCTCTGTGCATTGATGCAGTATTGACAAGCTGTTGACCTGCAATATTTCCACCTTAGGTCCTCTTTTTTTAAGTGATGCAGTTGACAACACAGAATAAGTTGCTCATCCAAACCACTGTTAACCATGGTCACACTTTGGATGATAGCATACCTCAGGTTTCCTAAATGTTTTTGCATTTGTATTTCAGGTTCAGTACATTGGCTAATCGTTTATATTGCAAGATGATTAAAAAAAAATGGATAACCAAACTCCTTCTATGCTTAGCTTGTGCCAGGTTCTGTGCAGATTGTGAATGAACACTGCAGGGGAGTCTCTGCTTAGGTCTGACAGTTATAAAGCTATATGGCTAGTGGTAGACAGACGTTGTGATCAGAGGTTTTTTCAGGTTGAGAAGCATTCTAAGCCTCAAACCTGTACCACCAGTTCTTTGCTGACAAATCTGTATGAAAAATGGCAAAGTTCATTGCACAGGCATTTGGAAAGAACTAAGGAATAATCCATTGACCTTTGCAGATGAAGTAATGCATATTGTCATAAGGAAGTGATATTTGAGTAACAAACGGTGAATGTACACAATTATCTTTCATTAACCTCTCAGTGGAGGCACTTGGGATTTCCTGATCTTGAATAGATGTTTTCTGTGGCCTGTGGACGCATTAGTTCTCTCAGCGTGTCAGAGGATGCTCACAGCATTGCCTACCTTTTGTTTTTGTTTTTCTGAAAGTGTACCTACACAGGAAAGAAAGAAGGCGGCAAAGGAATGGGTGTGCAGATGGAATGCTGAAGGATCTGTGCTCTGCTCTCAGATTTAACAGAAGCCTCAATGCCTGACTCTGTGTGCCTCAGTTTTCACTGAACTAAATGGGACTGAAGTGTTTGCATAATACACAGAGAAACTTACTTCCACTTAAAGGGCTTTGAGATAATGAACAGTAACAGAGCAACAAAGAGCAGTTTCACTGCTTTTGCAGAACATTTCTATTACAGAAAGAGGGCATGAATGAAAATGAAATGTGTGTATGATTCAAAATTTGAATGCAATAAATTTAACTATGTTCTTTTTTCTTTTATAATTTATTAACTCAAAGGATTTTTCTAAAATGTATGGGAAAAAATTTATAGGAAACTTTTTTTTGCTTTCTTCTGGAGAATGAGATAATCCCTTCAAGTGCAATGAACATGTCACATTCTTATATTATTTGCAAGAAGATGAATTAGTGGGTCTGCTTCTCCAGTCTTTTTTCCACTTTTCTAATTCTACGTGAAGATTATTTTCAGATTCACTGTGTTGGTCTTTCTCTATGTGGCTTGTTGTACACTGAAATAAATTGGCCATGCTCTTGCTAAAGCAGTATTTTTAAAGCTACTTCATTGATTTAGACATTCTTGGTACAGTGTTATGCATTTTTGAAAAAATAAATTAGAGAAAAATTTTCTATTCATTGGTCTTTAACACTTGAGGTCATAATTGTGTGGCAGATGAAGGAAAAAAATAATGGAGCAATCCAGAGCCCCTGGACAAGAGAATCATTTTACCTCAGGACATTGAGATAATTTATCTGGGTGGCTTAGAAAAAATGGTAGATAAGACTGAAATTTGAAGAGGCTGAGCACGTCCAGGCTCAGCCTTTGGATTATCAAGCAGCAAATAAATCCAGCAACTGGCATCTGAATATGTTAATGCTGTAGATTCTAGCATGGAAACAGGAAACTATATTTATAAGGCAAAAATATATCGGAGATTAATTCAGTTCTATATATAATATATACATTTTACATATACAAAATCTTTGCCAAAAGATGAATAATTTGCAAGCACACTGAAGTTTAGAAAATGCCAGAATAAAGGTTGCCTTTCCATGTATATGCCCTAAAGTAATCTTTAATTACATGATTCCTGGCTTCTTTTTCTAACTGAAATTTTCTAATTTCAGAGCGTGCTTGATTTTGCAGTCTTAATACTTTCTCTTTTAAATAAAGACTTTTGGGATATATTTCTCAGGTTTTCAAAAAAGCATTTGAAAACGATGATGTTCCATCCTACCAACATCCAGATGGGTCATCAGCAGATTGTAACCTTTATCTATCATCCTAGGAGACTCCTGACCGATGTTGATGCGATGTTGAAGTCTGAGCAATGACACTGTGTGTCTTCTGTCATGTGACATAAAGCTATCTATAGGTTTCAGACAAGAGGACTGAATGGTAAGGAAGCACCTGAACAGAGCTGTAAATAAGTTACTTATTATTGCTCTCTCTCATCCTTTTGTATTCATTAATACTCTGTATTGTGCAACCATTAACAGCTTTGTTTAGACACCAGTCACATAAACTTCATCGCCCCGATTCTGTACTGCCTTGTACCATATGTGTGGTCATTTCTACTCATGCAAAATGATTGTAAAATAGTGGTTTCTGATTTGCTAACATTTTAAAACTGCTTTGCACTTAGTTTATGCAGCTGTGAATGGCAGCACATAATGCTACAGCATGCAAATCCAGGGCCTGTATGCTGAGGAGGGTTACACTTTAAGCTGATTTTTTTCACCACGGTTGTAAATCAGAGTAGTCACACCAATAGCACAAAAGTTAAATCCAGTGTGCTAAATCATTATTCCTTGTCTACTTCTTTCTATCATGGATTGAAGAGTTTTGATCAATAGTGGCAGCATGCAAAACCTCATAAAAACTGTTCATTTCCTAAAATCTATTTCCATGCCTAGACATTTAGTCTTTTGTATTGATGACTGAGAGGGTAATATTCAAAATATCTGTGCACAGCGAAATGCTCCCAAACTAGTATTCACCTCTGCTGGACTGAAAAGGCTGTGCAGTCCCAGATTCTAAATTGTCACAGAAGAGGAACTTTCAGGACTCAGAAACCTGACTCTAATAAGATGGTTTAGAGGTAGAAGAAGATCCTACCTGTGAAGATTCAGGCAGGATGTGAGAGGGTTAAGTACTTACTGTGTGTTACTTTTCCCTTGCTTAATTTAAGCCAGGGCTATGCACCTGGTAGTGAAACTGCAAACTGAAAGTTCTCTGTAAGATCTGGAAACAGCAGCAGGCTGGCTTCCATAAATAACACTGGAAGTTAAACAGTGATTTCACAAGGTCCAGGACATAGTATAAATAAGAAAGCAGAAAAATCCAGGAAATCTTTAGTTAACAAATATTTTGTTTTAAACATTATATGCTTTTCTTGATCTCTGAGAATCATCTTCACAGTAGACACTAAACTGAGGGAAGTAAAAAAACTTGAGCAAGATATTTTGACCTACTGAAAGCATAGTTTGTTCTCAGGCTTTTCAGAGTTAATCCAAAAGCTCATAGACCTGGTGAAAGGTAAGAAACCAACGAAATTGTCTATTAACAAGAGACCAAGCTTGTGTCAAAAACCCTAAAATGACGCAGGCTGACATTACAGCATTTGGCAACTGCAGGAGATTGCATCAGTGCAATATTTTGAACTGAACAATCCCAAAGGATGTTCTAGGCATGTTGGGCCAAATTCAGCCAGGAGGTAACTGTGTCGATTTTACTGGATTTATAACCAGAGCAATTTGGGTCCTTTTTGTTGTGGCCAAAATGCAAAGCTCAGGTTTAAATTGAGCAGCTGTACAAAAGTTGTGACTTCTTTTTTAAATAAATAATTTCAAAAGTCATCTGCTTATTTCAGGTAAGTACAGGTACTACTTCAGAGAATTGATTCTGCTGTTTTCATCTTTGGCTTCTCGAGAAAACTGGGTTGATGAAAAGTGAAAAGGAGGGAAATGGGTGCAATTTTGAGAAAGTTTTTCCACTTGTGGTATACACTGATATTTGCTGTTTCTACGCCCTGCTTATCCTCAGTCCACCCTATTCTAGATTCAGGACCTGTTTAGTCACATGTGTTCCTGTTCTGTCTAAAGCATCATCTCTGTCTGGTATTTATTACATCATCCAGTGGCCTGAACGACCTGTGAGCGGTACAAATGCCAGAGGAAAACATGCGCAGGCTGGAGGCAGCCAAAAAACTACTGGACAGTCATTGAGAAGCTATGAGGGTTTTTGTCCTGTTTTGCTTTATGTTTTTTTCGTATCTATGTGGTTTTTGAAAACCACAAAGTATAGTCTGGAGAATACCTATTTTGGTTTTGTACAGGTTTCTATATTCTGTTCAGTCCACTCTAGTACTAGTTCACTTCTGTCATAGGATTTGGTTTTTCTCTTACCGTCTCCATGGGAAAAAAGTGTTGGAAGTGTAGTCCTTGTGTGTTGTTTAGGTTTATTATTTTTATGTTTGCATTGGATGCAAACAAGGAACTGCATCTTGCTTTGGAGGGAAAGGTAGCCATCAGCTCCTGAGCAAGTTCTGCAAGCCTGGTGCTTGTACAGAGCTGATGTATAAAGTGTGGCAATGGGTAACCGTTCTGTATCGAAGGGAAGGATTGTCCTTATCCTGTCTCAGAGCAGTGGGGAGGCATTTCACCAGTCATTACAATAATTTCTGTATCTCTGGAGGCTCAGAGTTGCTGTAGCAACCTTTTGCTAGATAGGAATTTGGCTGGTGAAGCCCCACAGGAATCTGCTCCCACTCTTGACTAACCTCTCACATCACCGGTCTCAACTGCCAGGGAGAAACCCCAGCTGCAAATCGAGCAGGGTGAGGGACCTCTTTCCACAGGTTCTTCACAAAACCTTCCCCTCGTTACTGGGATCAGATGCTTTTTGGCAGTTTTCCTCAGAGACAGAGCTTTGCTATGTGTGCAGAGTTCTCTGCCTGAACCCAAATTGTAAAAATGGTCATAGTAAATTTTGTGCATACAAACAAGCCCTTGTTCATGCACTTGCAGATACAGAAACGGAACACGCAAAGGCAGGGAGTGCAGCTTGAGAGACCAGTGTGGGAAGTTTTGACTAGGAGGCAGCAGTAGTTCTGGTGACACAAAAGAAGTATTATAAAGTCACTGAGGGGATCAGGCAGATGGGAACAGACTTGAGTAGGAAGGAATACAGACAAGGTCCCCAAAGCTTGTTACTTAGATTTTTAGATTAAAAAATGAAGTGTGAAGTTGGTCAGAGCATGAGGGGATGCATCTCTGCTAAACCAGTTCCTTCAGAAGTGTGAAGTAGTTTCTAGAGTAATGAAAGACAGTTTTTTGGCCTTCCAAGCTGCTGTATGGCTGAGAATAATATTTGGAAGATTTTATTTATAGATAGTATTGCCCAATGATTATAGAGAAAAGACAGTTATTTTGGACCCTTGGCTTTTATTTCTACTTCTACAGGTGACTGATGTTGTCAAACCACAGGACCCTGTATGTAAAACCTAGAAAACAATAAGTAATATGATAATTAAAACAAGACTTTAACATAATAACATAGTTCAATAAACAATTTAAGCTGCCCCAAATCTGGTACTTCTGCCAAAAGAAGTCGTGCTCGCAGCTTACACCTTGCCACTGGTTTCCATCCCTGTATCCTTCCCCATTGTATGAGTACAGGCACTGCAAAGTTATCCAGGGAAGAAAAAGTTGATTTTAATCAGGTGGATTCAGTGTTCAGCTCTACAAGCAATTTTACCAGTCCAGCTGACAGACAGGTCACTCACTCTGTAAACTAAATGCTGAATGGGGCTGGCTGGACTTTTTTTCCCTGCATTACTTTTCAGGTGAACAGCTCTGTGGTGTGACTTGCAATTCAGCTGCATGAGCCCCTGTGCCAACATGACTGAGGGATGCACAGGGGCAGGGAAGCAGGAGCAGGGAACCGACTGCAGTGCCTTAAACCCAGACTGAGATTTCAGAACACCAGCGATAGCCTTGGTCTTGGGAGGGTTCAGTTAAGCAAGCGTGCTCAGAGCTTATCTCACAGCTGTCAGATTAGACTGGCTCTAGGACTGTGTGCTGCCTTCTCTTGTAACTCTGTTGGAGGAGGAGATGGCATAACTATTGTTTTCCTTTTATATATTGTTCAGTGATTATTGCTTTGGAATCAGGACACGTAGGGCCAGTTCCTTCCTTGCTTTCCAGTTCCGACTCCCAGGTCTGCTTCTGTTAATTCATTAATAGTCTGCTTAGACTGAAATACCAAACCATCATGGAGAAGTCACCAAAATCAGTGGTGGTTTGAATTAATATGCCAAGCTGGAGAACTAGATGGCAGAAGAGCCAGCCCACACTCATTTTTGCCAACTGTGTTTCAGCGCAGCTGCTTCTAGCAAGCAGACAGCTAGGGAACTTAAATTTGGTATTGTCTGACCAGGATCACCAAAGCTCGCTTTGAAGCACTCTGAGGCTCTCTCTATACTGGAGATGTACCAGCTTAACAAAATGGATTGTGAGTTTATGAGGTTAAACCAGGTCGAATCCTTAATGCTAATGCAAGATTTAACTCTTGCAGATACTAAGTTGTATAGACAAGTCACTAAATCAACAAACTGTGAAAAATACAGTTAAAGAAATTTTGATTTATGTATGTAATGATTTTCATTGGTTTAAAGCATAGGCAAAGCAGGGTGAATTCCTGAAGACAATCTGTGTGTTAGGGTTTTTTTTAAACCAAATACCTCACAGTCTGAAGCACTTTTTAATTATGCAAGGAAGAAAAAAATCCATGCTGACATGGATTCTTGCTGACAGGTTTCTTAGGCTGCAGACAGGGGTTAGGTCTCAGACAGAAAGTGGGCCCATGTATGGTTATAGTCAGCTAAACGTGTCACTGAGTGGCAGTAAGGAAGGCGAGTGGGCTTTGGAAAGCTGACTGATCTCTGTGCACTGGTGAAGTAATCAAAACTGACTACGGACTCTGCCCTAGTTAGGCTTATTCTAACTATTCAAAGCTGCACGTCATTTCATGCGGTTTGGGATACAGCCTGGGCTCTGTTTCGGGGGTGTATGTGTATGTTTTTTACTGTATATTTTTAAAAAGAGCACCCAGTTCTGAGGAATCTATTCCCAGCTAAAACACACAAGCTCTGGAAAGGTCAGAGAGAGGCATCTCTAGCTTTGGTAAATAAACAGATCTCTTCTTTGTGGCTGGGATGTTGTATTAATAGCAGTAGATTTGGTTTCGCATTGTGGAGCTCCTCCTGTTTCATTGCTATTGAAGATAAGGGAACACAAAATGTTCTGTCACCCTCCCCATGAGAAAACAAGCCAACAGGCAGAGACTATTATGTTTAAAGATATTATTGAGGCAAAGACTTGGAGAGCACAAACACTTAAGTTTATATTCAGTAACTACTGGATACCATAGCTGGCACACCAGTAACTCAACATTATTTGATGTCTTAGATGAAAGAGTTTGCAAGACAAAATCACTACAGTAGAAATAACCTAAAAATAAGGGTTCAGCCTTCAGCAGATAGAAGAGGATTTCTCCCTTTTGCATTTTTCTTTAGTGATTCAGTTGCAGCAAAAAGTAATAGGTCTTTACTGCTTCCTAACCTATTCACCAGTCTACTACAATCTGTTTCACTTCAGTTTGCAACCTGGAGTTATTCAGACCTTCATTACAGGGTACTAGGACTGGAAAAGTTTCTGCAAACAGTTCCTGAAAGGAAAAATTTCTTGTGAAATTGTAAAGCCCTCTAACTTGGCAGTAAGCATGTGTAAAATAAATTAACTGAGCTGTACCCTAGATCGTCTCTACACAAGTTATTTGGGAATAATTAATTCTAAAATTCCACATGTGAAATATCATAGTTTGGAATATGTACTTCTGCATGTAAGGCAGATTTAACCTAAATTAGTTAGGGGAGAAGAAGTGTGATGGAAAGAAAGGAAGAATTTATCCTTAACTAGTTAACATACATGACACACACAATTGCCTTTGCAGCACTAGGCGCCTATGACATTAGCTAATACATGCTGGAGACATACCTCTTGTCCTTAGTGCCACCTTTGCTCCAGATCAGGCATCACTCCAAAAAGGAGACAGTCTTCTCTTCTGCAAATAAGCATCTTCTGTTGGAGAGCAGATTGCTAGAGATAAGGAAAAATAAACACGAACCAAATCAGATAATTCTCCTCTGAACAGTTGTTTTCCTTGCCCTTGAAATGTCATCAGCTACAGATTTATTTCTTTCCCTGATGCTCAGGTAGAGAATCTGTTGAGAAGGGAGTTCTTCCTGCATGCAGAAAGCATTTTGTAAAACTACACCTCTGCATAGGATACATAAACAAACCAAGTGACTCAACTGAAAAGAGAGTTACATGCAGTGAGATCTTTTCCTCTAGGGATATTTTTACCACAAGAAATAAAAATATTGGCAGAAGACAAAGACACTGAAATTACCAAAATTGTTCTCTCCCCAGTGTGAGTCTGACCAGTCTGGAATTTAATTTTTGGATGTGGTGCCTGATCTGGCCCCAAGGTAGCAGTTCACCTTTCTATCTGTTGTGGGAAAAAGAGTCTTGGCTGAGGTTAAGATGCTGCTTACATATAAGTGTTTGTAAGTGAATGTCCCTTCCCATCTACTGTACTTATTGCATTTTTATTTTTTTTAAGATTAATTATTTCTTCTAGATCAGTACACGCACAAGTTCCTCTAAAAAACTCATAAGAAATTCTGGGCAGAGACAATGGGCTTACTTTACAGCTACCAATGACTCCTTAAGATGTTATAAATGTTCAGAGAAAGTAACTGTCTTTGTAGTTAGGAGTAAAAAAACCTGGTAATTGTTCCATATTGCAGCTTCCTTACCCTTTGAGAACAAACCCAAATTTAATTCTGCCATCACAGGAATTTTGGCTGAGATAAATGTGAGAAAATATTTCAATTTTGAACATGAAATTTCTTTTAACTGTGATTTCTGATACAACATATGCCATAGAAACGAGGAAGAACACCCTGCAGCTAGCGTGAGGGCCCTCTGATCTCTCTGAAGGATCCTCTGTGCCTCAGTGTGGTAGTGCTTGAAAGGATTTCATATAGGTGTTTTTGCAAAAGTGTGTGTTTTATTTGTACTTGATGCCATTTTTCAAACAGATTTAAGAGTTATTAGAGCTGTGCTGTGAATAAGATATTCTAAATAAAAGAATTTTTGCCCATCACATTTTAAATTTAATTACATCATAGGCTACTAAAATGGAAATATTTATTTTTACTTTAAGAGATATCATTGTGAAGTTTCAAAGCCATATGTAACCCACTACATTTATGTACTCACCACTGGAAAAGTAGTGCTAGAAACAGTGTGCCAATTTGAATTATTCCTAGAATATCATGTTCTTAAAAGGCAATAGACATTAAATACCCAACACATGAGAATAACACAGAAATTCATTCTTTTATAACTTCAGTACTGATCCAGCTTTTTGGCTTTCTAAAAATGGATTTCTCTAGAGAATGTCTTTGCAGGTGAACTTTTGTGCAGTGATTTTGACAGATTGCACCTGATATTAAGAACTTAAATCTGTTTGACCAGCACCTGAATTTTCCTGCAAGCTGTAATAAAAGGCCACAAGCAGACCCCCATTCTATACGCAATATAATTGCTGTTCTGCTTGACAAGGTCATAATCTGATTTCTGGTTATATATTAACATCAACAAATTAAGGTACTTCCAAGAAGATGGGTATCCAACATCATTATTTTAGTATTCCAGGTGTCTTTTAAAAATTTCTCTTTTCTTTCAAGAATGAAGTCTGTTCTCTGAGTTGCAGCTGGAGAATGAGAGCAGCTCAGGCCACCCCAAATCTCAGGAGATCGATAGTGTTAGCAGCTGATGATCTAATTATGGATTATTTGGGTCAGACTCTTTTCTCCTAGCTAGGTGTGACTTGATTGACTCAAAGGAGGTTAGTTCATTCAGTATATAGGGGTTATAGAATGAGTGAATCATTCCCCTAATAATTGCCATCCTATTAATCATAAGGAGACTCTTAACATTTTCTATAAGCAGACATTTTGATCTTATCAGACATTTTTATGCATAAATTAATGATATAGCATGAATTTCTGGCAGCTATGTATGTTATTATTACATTTGTATTAGTTATGTATATTTTTATTAAAGCTCAGGATGAAAGCATTTACTCAGAGAAATATCAATGTTACAAATATTTCCTTTCCAAACATCTCTCTCTCTTAATTTTGCAAAGGCACATATCCAAAACAGGCTGTCGTCGTGCATAATCATTCATACATTCCTACCTTAAGCTGACCATAAACAAGACCCATAATGGTGTAGACTTTATTATGTACATTAAATTTTCATTGATTAAGAGATCAAAAAATACTGTTGACTTGAATTACATAATAACTTGTAACTGGATTCCAGTGTTTTGGAGTTTCCCACAGTTTCTTGCATAAGCATTTTTACAATCTCCCTGTTGTTGTGTTTTAACTACCAGCCTTACAGAACATGTACCATGTGTCTGGGCATTAATGTAGCACTCAGTAAAACTCATAAAGTCCTGCCTTATAACGAGCAAGGCTCAATGTAAATGATGGGGTACACTAATTAGGACAGTCTGTTTTCTCTTTACTTGTTCCAAAATCCTCTTCAAGAAATCAGAAGGGATCTGTCCAAGACATGACATCAGGAAAGTGACTTAGGCTGATCTATACCATCCTATAGGCAGACAGATTTCTGGAACCTTCTGTTCCAGTTTAACAGATGCATATGTTCTGACAATGAGTTTGTGGAGGGAAAAGCATTCCCTGGAAAATCAAAAGGCCAGGTGATCATTCTGCATCTTTCTATTTCATTTTTTGAGAATCACACAAAGGAGAGGAACATGACATCTCTGACAAAGCTAATCAGAAATTATGAGTATTAATTTCCTGCCTTCCAACCCTGCTTGCCTGGTAAGCATTTCTGAAATGATAAAGTGTTTGTCTTGGGTTTTGTTATTTAACTCTGTGCTCACTCAACATCCCGTTAGGGGAGATGATTTTGCAGGAGATTTCACCTTTGCTTATGAGCTTTTTAATAAAACAGTTGTTCTTTTTCTAATTTGTCTTCAGACTGTCTTGAGCTCATCACTGGAGCACATCAAGGACAACAGGAACTGCACAGCATTTTCTTTGATGACAAAGGTCGTTTAGGAAGCTCCAGACTCTTGTTCCCCGTGTCCCTGCCCACTTGCTCTCAGCTCATTGCCTGCTGCTCTCCACCCCTTCGGTTGTGCTTTTACAATTATTAGTGGCTATAAACTGAGCAACTGAGTTAATAATCATCTTTCACCAAGAGACTCTGATAAGTCTCACCGTGCAGCCCCACAAAGAGTTGTGCTCAACTGAAAAAAACCCAACATTTTCACAATAATTGCAAACTGGTTTAGACTCTGGTACTGCAGAGCAGGGCTGGCCCACCTCTTCTCTCAGGCTACCAGTTGTTGTTTTCCTAACTCTTCACCAATGTGGATCACTGTATGCTAGTGTAATCCATCAATTAATATACTAATGCAGAATTTTTGTAAGTCATCTGGGACAGGATTCTTTTCAATGCAAAGCTGCTGTCTTCCACAGGCTTTCTATCCAGGCAGTCTGGGTTTTCTGCTGCCTTTCTAGTTGAGGTCTAATTCCAACCAATTCCATACCAGTATACTGAGGAGAAGACCAGACAAGCAGAAGCAGTAGCTTTCACCACAGTCGCCTGGGGCAATGAACAAGAAGCAGAAACCCTCACAATGCTCTGAGCCAGACAGTTTTTCTCTTGTAATGCTTTCACATTCATGCATCTTTAAATTTCTTGAAGACCAAACTGAGTAGTATTAAAAAATCTCTTCATTTCCTCTAGATGTTTAAGAAAAAATAGAATTTCCTGTTCTTTCTGTGCTAGGTTGTATAATTAATGTGTTTCAGCTACAGCACAAAGTAGACACTTGTAAAAAACTACAAATGTACACAGAATAGTCACACAAATAAAAAGTTGCCCTGGAGTGCTGTATACCAGTTTATAACTGAGAGCCTTAATCTTTGTTTGCATGCATGCATGCACATGCACACACACACAGTGTTTCTATTTAGGACTGCTTCTCCTGATATTTATCTCTCTGGGATTATAAAAAGATCTCAAGGTAGGAGAGAACCTCACATTTAGTTTTGTTGACTCCATTAGCTCCATGAAGGTAGTTGTGATGCTTTTTATGCTTTGAAATTCCTTGTTACAATTTAATTATAAACTCCTTCAGGAAACAGCTTTGCATTTGTCTGTATCTTATCTGTTTATCTGTATCTTTTATGACCTTTCCATTACAACTTTCAATGAATTAATCACATTGCAAATGTACGGACATTTTACTTCTGAATTGCTTTTGAGGACTGGCAGGGGTCAGGTGAGGATACTCAAAGCTAGGACACTGACTACTGCACTGGGAAATTTTGTGACGTTTGCTGTGTCATTCCTTTATGTTCAGATAAACTCGGGCTAGAATGAGGGTTTGGGGGTCTGAACAAGAGTGCTCGGGTGGTTTCTCAGGGAGAAGATCAGGTTGGGAATCCTGGGCATGCCCTGAGACCACAGCCCAGAGACAAGGAGAAGACTCCTAGTTTTGCTCCTGTTTCAGTCTGTACCGTGGTTTGCTTATCTCTAATATAAATAGCAGCAACCTGTTTATCTGGCTGTATGGTCAAGAGACTTCACTAAGAGTTGTTTGTAAATTATTTTGAGATAATGTGATGAAAGTTGCTATACCAAATAGTTTATTTTAACCCAATTTGTGCTAATGTAATCTTGCTCACATACATACAGGTTCAGAGGATCAGTTAAGAGTTGCTTCTCTTAAGCTGTCCACAACTACTTTACATGACAATGCCATAAAATCAGGGAACTGGATATTCTGGAGTTTGAATTTGAGCCCTCAGTCACAGTAAGTACATAATAGAGCTATAAAAATATGCATTGCCACTAAGTGTGATCAAATGAATATAAACAATATACTCCTGAGTAGTGTATTTACATCTGTATTTGCATACACCACCTATGTTAAATACATTCCACTGGCATGTTTAGATGTGGTTTCCATATTATATTTTGTATTTGATCATTAGGTAACACCAGACAACATTATTATTGAAGAGAATAAATATTGTACAGGATAAATGACACAAATACTGTATTCTGTCAATTCTGGTTTTATTCAGCAGCCATGAAACTGCATTATCACTGCAACAATCTAATTCCATTTTGTTATGGAGTGCAGTATGCCTATGACAGAGAGTAATACAAATGAATTAAAATATATTGATTATCTAGAAAATTAAGTGCAAACTATTTAAAACATCTTAGGTGATTAGATGTAATAAAATTTTACAATTGCACAGCTGGCAAACCAAAGTCAGAAGAAAACAATCACCCCACTCTAGATGTACAGAGAACCTGGCTCTTAACCTTGGCTTTTAAACTTGAAGCTTGACAAACAATATTTCTCCTGTGACCCGGACAGGTGGCAGTCCCATCCGAGAGCATTCGCCAGCATTACCACTCTCCTCATTTAGACTTTACATCAAGTCTGTGTGAGCTCTGGCTTGAAATCAGACTCTTCATGTCTATAAGCAAAGACAAAGGCTAACGCGTATTTATTAACACGAGTTCTACAGGAGCAAAGGTATTGCATAAAGGGCCGCTGTGCATTTAGAGTACACAGTATTTTTAAGGGACATGTGATACATTGAAGAACTATTTATATGTACATTTGAAAGTAATTGTTGATTACCTAAAATAATTCTTATCCTAAACAGATCAACACTGCAAAGAGGGTACAGAAAAACAATTCTGCAATAGCATCAAATAAAACTGTCTTATTTGTGGGTACACAAAAGGATTAAAGAGTATAATTTTACTCTGTTAGACCAAATGAAGTCCTAAATTGGAAAAGCAGCTCCATCCAAGGTCGCCTCTGTTGTTTCCAAAAATATCTTGAAACAAACGCAAGAGGGGCACTTTGTTGGGTGTTATCTAGACATATATAGTTTCAATCAAATTCTTCAAGAAGTGTCAGAATAAAAGTCTAACATTTGTTGACACTGGCAAGTCACTAGCAAGTGAATCCTTTCAAAGGTTGAAAATAACTTTGATAACAGAATTAAGAATAATGGGATGTTTTCTTTACACTTTAAAAAAAAGCCACATTAATTTGGGATGGAATTGTAAACACTTTTTAGGCATTTCGTATAAGGATTGGATAATTCTTTCCACTACACAGGCTAAAGTGTTACGAGGTTGTGTTAATGATCCCAGGAAAATATTTATAGTGCTTTTTCCAGTATATAAAGTTCTCTCTTTCTCTCTCATCGTATTTTACGATCAGCCTTCATTCAGTTAAATCCACAAGCAGAAAAGAACCTTTTGTGTGTGTAGATTTTAAAGTGATGCTTTTCACTTACACATGGTTGAAGTACAGTGTGGTAAATAAAAAATACAAAAGGAAGAGTAAGCACAACGGTAACAACCCACTGTGAAGTATGCCACACTCCACCTGTTTGTTAGAAGAATTTAGACTTTCTAGTTATTAGCTGTGGGAGATATTTTTATAAGGAGATATAATTTTGAGATGATGTTGTTGTTGCTGATTAAATATGAAATGCCCAATTTTCGTTACTGTTCTCTGAACATTAACTAGATCTCTCACTGTTTCCAAGCTCACTCGTGCAGATACCTGAGCAGTCTAATCAGCCTACATAAAATAAACTACAGAAACCCTTTAGGACAAAAGATGCAACACAAATGTAAAATATTAGTGGAACAGGTTGTCTGTGGGTGACTACCACTGTTCTGATACAGTTCTGTTTTCTTTTTAATATGCTAAAAACCACAGAACCTTTAAAGCATGGACTAGGGGAGATGGGTACAATGTATTCGAAATCCTTAAAACAGTTAAAAGCTTGTGAATGCTGCAGTCCACAGAATGCAGTCTTGGAGCACTGAAATAGCAGTTGATAAGCGAAAGGTGTCACTTTCATGTGCTTTTTAATTTTTGAATTTTCAATTTTTAGAATCCCAAATTAATCAACCCTTTTTCTTTTGGTGATTCTTCACTAATGGCTCTGTGATAACTGCAAAAAATACCTAAACACTAGTATACTCACCAGAAAATGCTGTAATAGTGTAAACCAAGTAAACTGCTGAATTATTAATGTTTTATAACCTTAGAGTTTCAACTGCTCCTTAAAAAACAGAAATCCAGTAAAGAAAAAAAGCATTAAACCCCTGTACATTTTAATTGCAGAAAAGCCTAATAATTTTGTGGGGTTTTTTTCAGTATGAACCACTTGTAAACTTCATAAACAATAAGCTGTGAGCTTAATTCCTTCATTACTTCCCTTACATGGTTATTATTTGTACATGATGTATGCCTTTATGGTTTTGTTGTTGTTGCTCCCTAAGTGCCAGGCACATTTTCTGTTCCATTCCAGGGAAAAGAAGTGGGGGGACTAAAAGGAATTTATCTTTGAAAACTGGTAAGATGCCATTTTCCATACTCCTATCAATTGCATTTTTTCTGGTATTAGCAAAATGTGCAGGATTTGGCTTTATCCTATTTCAAGAGTAGACCTAATTAAGTGCTTATTGAATGAGTGGTTTTAAAACTTGAGCAGTTGCAATAAAATGTAGAAGCTTAAAAAATGACATGTTATTCTGTAATGACAGACTGAACTGGAACAGTGTAATGGATGTTGGCTTGTCTGGATCCATTTGCAGGAAAAGAATTCTAGTTGTTGGCATTCAGCAAATGCTGGTTGGCTGTATCCTGATTTGCAAAAACATACTTTTTTTCAAAACTATGAGGAATGGAAATGCAAAAAAAAGGTTAAAATATACTTTAAAAAAATAATAAATACCTTTAAAGACAAGGTAATGCATAATGTTGTATTTTAATGATAAAAGTATAAATACTCCAGCGCTAGATTTGTGCAAGACAGCCTCTCCTAGATGTCTAAGAAAATCAAACTGTATTGCTAACGACTGTGTATTTTGATTTTTTGTGCTGAGAAGAACTTCTACAAACATTTTTGTTATAAATTAGACTGTGTCTAATGGAACATTGATTTGTGTTGGATGAAAGTCATTATTTGAGATAAAAGATCATTAGAGTTCTTTTTTATTCTCTGTGTCTTATAAACCTGATTCTGGCCCTTTAATTTCTGCTTGTTCTGTCAGGAGGAAGAATACGGAGCTAAATCCAGCAGACCTTATTTTGGCAAAACTCCCACTGAAGTCAGTGAGGGTTTTGTGAAAGTAAAGGCGGCGTGATTTGTCTCCCAGTTCCTGTGGATTATTTGGAACATGTTTGCTCCCTGCCTCAAACACCAGAGCTCCTCATTGAGTCTGACATCACCACAGTGCAGTGGCTCACAGCAGTTTTTTGCCTGTGAACCAGAATCATGAAAACCAGTGTAATGGAATTGTGAAAAATACCCTTTTCACCCAGTGACCTTGGAATAAAACAGATCGCCTTGGGAGCCTGGAGACTGCAACTGTGGAACTAACACTGCAAAAACAGAGATTTTGAAGAAACTATTTTAAATTCATGCTGAGAATTTAAAGAAGTCTTTAAAAAAGCTGGAAACAGGTCAAATTCTAATTGTTAAAAAACAACTACCCAACTGGGTGTTGCCCAGACAGGTGGTACCTTGTGATAAAATTGTTGATTCGCATAATGCTTCCTCACTGAACACTGGTGTGCCCATGAAAATTTCAACCCTGTTTCCATTACAGATTGCAGTAGAGACA
>NW_010337713.1:39406-41380 GCF_000700745.2 Antrostomus carolinensis | reverse complement strand
TACTGCTACGAGTGATAACACAGGGCACACGTTCAGATTGAGTTCTTTAATACTTTCATTGAAGTCTGGGCAAATAAAGGGCCAACGAGAGAAACCAGATCTGCAAGCATCAGCGCTGTCCTCATCTACAGACAAGATGACGGAGTAACAGCTTCCTACACTCCACTGTGTCAACGTGTCGCGACCTTTCTCCCAAGGGGACACCTTTCAGGTGACAGCACTTCAGCCTCTGTGCTCTTGCAGTCGTACATCCGTCTGCCTTCGTGTGGAAGCTGGCTCCAGGCTCAGCAAACACTGACAGAGTGGTGAGTTAGGAATTGGACTGGTACTGCCAAATCGCTCTGCGGAGATCACTTGCTGAGGGCAGCCACCAAGTAGTTCGCAGTGAATCTGTCGCTGTTCATCTGGGCCAGACATGGAAGAGTGATCTAAGGAGAAGCAGCTCTCTACTTCATTTCCAGTTCCTGAACCTGCAAGTTGCTTGGTGAACAGATTTTATATTGCTGATTGGGGACTAGACTATCCATGCTTATTAAACAGAACATCCTCATCGTGAGGACGTTTTCTAGGCACTGAGCTGTTGCGAAACACTTCTGCTGTATTGTGTTTTATAACTGAGCAGCACCATCCTCTAGGCAAGTCTTATCAAGAAAGCTCCAGAAATCAATATATTTAAATATAATAAATATAATAGCAGGGCCTCACTTTTATGATTGTGGGCAACTATATACATATGACTTCATTAGTAGTAACATCTATGTGAGTAAAGATATACAAATAAGTAATCCAAGATTTGGGTTACTTAAGGAAGTCTAAGAACATTTTTTAAAATTTATTATAGTTCAAGTGGAAGTAAAATAGTAATATAAACAAAATAATCTGATATCCAGATGGTAAAATAGCCAGTCATGTACCTCGGTAGATGTCCTCTCATGCCTGTTTCTGATGCCTGTAACTATTTCATCTCCTAGGTCGGTGTGGAACTTGCCTGTAGCTCTACGGACAGCTAAAGTGAACTTGACTAAATAATGGAAAACTGCAGAATACTGTCGTGGTTTTACAGCTGGAATAGTTCCTCATCCCATTCTGGGTTCCAACTGGCAGAAATCTGGTGAGTGCTGAGGCCTCAAATTTAACTATGCATATTTTTTATTTATTTGGACCTTCACAAGAAAAAGGCAGGTATTTTTCCATATGACAGTCTTACTAGTTAACCAGCTAGGCTATTAATAATAACAAAATTTAAAAAAAAATTAGAAGTAAGCTTTTTGTTGCAAGTTAGGAAGTAAAGATGTAACTGTGAAATTCAAAGACTTTTTGAACACTCCCATTAAATCATGAACTAGGTGGAAAAGCCACTGAACAGAATCCATTAAAGTTGCATTTATTACATGTCCACTTACATAAAAAGCTTAAAATAGTGCTTGAGTTTCTCCAATTTTCTTTTCATAACAGTTATTATGATTTTCTGCTTCATCTCAGAAAGTCATTTTGCTGCTGCTGAAGTGTATAATCTGTGTGCCCTTTCTTGGTGCAGTACAAATGACAGAACTCTAATCAGATCAAAACAACAATCACGTCATCTTTGAGTAACCAGCAATAAACTGTTTTTACAAAGAAGAAAGATGAACTATTTTTAGGGTAACTCAGAACAGAAAACCAGAAAATTATTACACTCAATCTTAGTCTACATGATTGCTATGAATTTCAAAAGCATTGCTTTTTCCTGGGCAGCCGGCTAATCCATGTCATACATCTGTGCGTAAATGGTCTAGTCAAATAGGGATTCTAGGGTTTTGTTATAAGTTTTCACTTGAAGTATTTAAAATCATCTTTCTCTGGTGACTCTGAACCACAGGCTGACTCCTAAGAAACCCAAATGCCCATTTTTGGTGATCATCCCATGTTTTCAGCATGTCTCATATCTAGTTGGTTGTGTTATTTTACTATTGCTGGCAAGTATTCAGCAAAGCT
>NW_010337713.1:0-39357 GCF_000700745.2 Antrostomus carolinensis | reverse complement strand
CAGGCCCTACAGTGCAGTGGTACAGGGCAAGCAGGGAGAAAATGTACAGGGCAAGCAGGGAGATGGCTGTCCCCACACTGTATAGTCTGTATATGTCCTCCTCCTGAGCTTCTCCCTTCCAGAGCGACATGGGGCCATGACTAAAGCCCACTCTCCTGCTGTGAAGAGTAATGAACTCATGGAAGCAGCGGGTGGTGGCAATGCAGCACATTCTCCCCACGCTGGCCAAATCTACCTGTGCCTGTGTCCTACACCGCAGCCTTCCTTCCACACTCATTGGAAATGGGCATCAGGGAAAACCTGCTGCTGCTCCTCGGTCTGAGAAAGATCAGTGTGCAGCTGCTGAGAAAGTCTATCTTCAGCTCTTGAGCAGTGTGGGAGGGCTTACATGAGGAAGTCCTGGAAGTCTATGGATCTGAGACCCACTCCTTACACATACACTGCAGTTTTGAACCCTTTGGGGGGCATCTGAAATAAATGTCATTAAATGACCCATTCAAACCTTTTTTTCCTGTGGCCCAGCAAGCTACCTGTCACTAACAATTTACCTTCTTTCACCTAAATGTAAAAAAAGAGAATACCATACAGTCACAATGTAGTCATCAGATTTTATTTTACTTCTGTTAACAAATATATTTGATGCAAGGGCAAACTAGGAGCTATATAATTACCATACACTCTTGATATAGAAAACAGCAGATCTCACAGTTAGGTATCAAAGAAAGCAATTTTCTTTTTTTTTTAAAGTCCTGAAAAAATGTTCTACTCCAGGCAGGAAAAAAGATTTAAAAAAACCTATCTAAAAATTCAGGAAAGACAAGAGACTAAAGAAGAACAGCAGGAGTTCTGGTCCCACAGATTAATCTCTCTGCTTCTGATCTCTGTGGCTAAGAGGTGCTTATCCAGAATGATGAAGCGTGAGGGACAGTTTCAAGCCTGACCTGCATTCCCCTTACCCTGGGTCAGCTCTGGGTCTCATGATGCAATTTGAAGGGCACTGACAGTTGCCTGTCACTCACAGGCCAACGCCAGAGTACAAGGCAGCTTTGCCTATCTACCTGTTTTGCACACCTGAGCATATGCACGAGCCCCTGAGCTGTATTTATATCCATCAATAACCCTCCATCTCTTTGGGTATTGCAACCACTTTGGAACTGCGCTGCCCAGAAAAAACAGCACAAAATGTCCTCAATGGAGAAAACCTTTTGTCAGCTGCTGTTTACACTTTCACATGGGCAACTCAGGAAAAAAAACAGAAGAAAAAATACATTTGTTAACAACAACAACAAAAGATAATGGAAAAAGCTCAGAATCCAAGTAATTGTTCTCAGAACCTACTCCTGACGCTGTAGCAATGAACTGTCTCCTGGAAGCACAATCAGTTGAATTCAACCATGCAAGGAAAGTATGACTTGGAGTGTGCAGGCAAGGTCTGTGCAGCTCAGTGCGAAAATGGCTCCATTCTTGCCAGTCACACTAGATGAATAAAGACAATAGGGAAGGAGAGGGCCAAGCCAGGAGGGCCACAATTAAACAATATCAAGTCCCAGGCCTTGCAAAAATGTAACCTTAGTGATACAGAATGAGGAACAGAGCAATTACGTAAGTTTTCTGTGACCCTGGAGAAGGATTTCTTTTCCTTTGATCTCCCTGCAGATACATGCCATTCCCAGCCTCATCAAACGAAGATTTATGATGAGGTTCACCCTAGTGCAGCTCTCAGAACAGATCTTCCTACCCATGTTATGTTGTCACTTAAACAATGGAGGAAAAGCTTCACAGAGTGGTTAGTTGCTCTCTTTGTTTATCCACCAAAATCAAATAACGTACAAGAAATTTATGTAGAAATTATCAAAGCAACAATATTGAGTAAAGAAGTTACCTTAAGGAAGCCAACACACCGTCTTCCTACTTCAAGTTGGTATCAAGAGAGAAGAGCTCATAAAACAAGCCTGTCTTTACCTCCTTCCTGAATGACTTGACCGATGGCGGTTTGATTTTGTTGTTTCAGAAAACATTCTCTCTTACATTCCATTAACTGCTCAAAATCCTGCCACATTTTCATTTGCTTCATATTTGGCCCGTGACTTTCCCGTACAACTTTCTGCTTCTCTCGTAATTGCTGTTAAAAATATAAAATATTAGATTTTTTGAACAGTTCTACACCACAAGAACTGCTCATGTAGGCAGCTTGGAGTGACATAGATTTTTATGTGCTGCTGAAATATTATTTACTCAAGTTGAGAACACTCCTTGTAAGTGATAAATGCATTAACAGCTGGGA
The DNA here is from genome assembly GCF_000700745.2 of Antrostomus carolinensis. Lineage (NCBI taxonomy): Eukaryota > Metazoa > Chordata > Aves > Caprimulgiformes > Caprimulgidae > Antrostomus > Antrostomus carolinensis. The sequence goes on along the minus strand of NW_010337713.1, from coordinate 37,073 downwards.
CTCAGATATCTGCTTTGTATGGATTGGAAATTATTTAAATGATTTAAAACTCTCTAAATAATGTTCTTATCTATTTGAGAAGTGATGCTAAAATTCTGAGTTCATTTCCATGCAGAGCTCTTGCAGTTGCAAGTTGCAGTGGATTCATATAACGATATTATAAACATGAAATTAATGTTTTACAATGAAACCTGCAACTGATTATTAATAGTGGCAGCCCAAACCTGTAAAAATCGCTCACAGGCTTACTCATAAAAAGAAAACTAATATAAGAAAGGTGTTTAGTGTGAATTGGTAAGCCTAACCTCATCCATGCCCATCTGAGCTTCATACAAGATTAAAAATGGACAACTGCTTTTGTTTAACACTGCTCTGCTGATGATCCTCTGGCCTTTAATAACAGTGATAAGGCTGACAGGCCCTAAATTTATTGTCTTCAACAGGTTGCTTTATATACAACATAAAATTTGAGCTGGCACAGTTTGTTATGCCCATGTTTCAGTTTCTTATCCAAATGGTTTTCAGGGAATGTGCTGTCACGTTAAGCTGTTTGACTATCTTTTACAAGCAGCTCATGCTATGCTCTGCAGGAAATCAAGCCCTGAAGAGCGAGTGTGATCTCTTTTCAGGGTATTAGTTTCCAATGCCAGCAGTAATGGAATTTTCTTTGTAGGCTGCAATATGCTTTTTATAAAAGACTGACCACAGCCTTTGTAATAAGCCCCACAAAAATAAGGAACTGTACAAAGTTTTTACAAGGTAAAAAAACTCATTCTTACCTTCCCGAGGTTTTCTTGTTCCAGGATCACTCGTGCATACTGTTCTCTAAAGGAAATACAAAATAAGTTTATTATTATTTTATTAGGTTCTGTATAATAGGACAGAATAATGATGCAAGCATGGAAAACTAGGAAAGTATTGGGAGGTTCATAAATGAGATAGAAGAGGAAACATGAAGAAACATTTTTGTCAATGGACAACATCCTCTGACATCAAGGATCAGGTCTCTCCGATTCTCTCCGCTGTGCAGTTGAGGTATTGGATAAGATCTCTTACATTTTTGAAGCAGGCACAATTACTGCTCCTTCCAGCTTGAAGACAGCAGCAAGATCATTTAGATAAGATCAACCTGATCCCTTTTTAATAATGCATTTATCCTGGTGACACTCTGAGGTTAACCACAGTGCTTACGCGTCGGAGTTTACAAATCCACAGCCCTTCGCTGCTGGGAATGGAGTGTTAGAACAAGTGGGAAAATACAGGAATGAAGGGGAATAGTATTTCCCCCCAGGTCTGACAAATCCAATGACTGCCATGGAACCACTGTGCATTCCTCACTTTCAGAAAACAGCCCTCACATTTGGGTGCCTAAATATAGGCTTAGAAGCATAACTGTTGACATTCATTATTAAAAATCTTGGCTGTACACCTTTGTCTGTAGCAAGTGGCTGGATCATTTTCTGACATACGCAAACTTGATACATGAAACCTGACAATATAATATGCAAACCAGAACAGCACGCTTCAGATACATTACTATGTAGTTATTTTAAAATTTATTTAAATATAACAATAAAAAAAACCCTCTTCACTGATTCACTTGGAAAAAAAAAAATCAATTATTGTCTTTTGTGTGTAACAGGTACACTTAGGGGTTGCAGGTTTGCTAGCAGAAGCCAAAATAACCCAGCTCATCTAAAGAACTTTCCAAATTGCTCAGGGTAGAAGTCGTTTGCATAGAGAAATCCTAATTTCCAGAAAGAAATACCAGCCTTTGTGACACCAGAGTGAGGTTTGCTAGAGCATGGTGAGCAGCCACGCTGAAACAACGCGGTTTGTTTCTCCTATTCCTTCCACTTCTACTAAGTACACCAGGCTGTCGACTGGAGTGCTTGGGCCCCTGGCCACCTGGTCCTGCCTGCCATGCTCCCTGCAGAAGGGACGTGCAAGGAATGAGGTTGGATCATTTTATGATCTCACACTCTTGGACAATTCCAGGCAGAACAAATTGGAGCCGTCTTGAGGCTGCTCCAAGTGCTGTGCTGCACAGCTGATCCCTCGCCATCCTCCCCAAATCAAAGGGATGGAAAGCCACGCTGCGTCTTCTTATTTCCACTGGCACACAGCAGATGTTCACACACATTTGGCCTCAAGAACATACCTTTTTTTTTTTTTTTTAAGCAGACTTTTCAAAGTAATCATCAGAAGATTAGATGTCTTTCCTCGTAAGTTTTTCTTTACTATTTATAATGATGACTGGAAAGAATGCAACTTAATAACTTCATTAAAAACCCCCCAACTTTCTATTTTTAGAGAAGAAAATTAACTTTTTACATTCCTAAGAAGTGACTCCACGGAACAGAGAGTTTATACTCAATAAAGAGGGTCAGAATTAAGACATTTTTTGTTCAATACGTTGTTAGGAAAGTGCTGTTCTATTTATGGTTCATTTTTACTCCGTTTACATTCCAGGGTCTGCTGAAAAATACATCCACATTCTAAAAGGATGTCTAGAAAAAAATTTTATCATCTCATTTATATTTTGCAAAGATCTCTGGATTGACCTTTGTTGTAATTCGTTTAAATGCCACAGGTCTGCGACCTCTAACAGAAGGTCAGAAATGTGTATAGTCACTGTGAGAAGATAATTTCCCCAGCTCCTGTGCCCACAGCGAGCAAGTGAAACGGGGACAGCGGAGAGAGTGGTAATGCTGCCTTCACATTCTCCTCACCATACCTGGAATTACAGAGCTGGACTCACGCTTGATTCCAGCGTCTGGCTTTGATGGCCCGTCAGTGTGAATACTCACATTGTGGATGTTCATTTCACAACTATTTCAGCTGAAGCATTTTTTGTTTCGCATCTGTGAATAAACTCGGACCCTCCCCTCCCCTGTGAGGCCATAAAAGGACAGTGCCTGCTGTTTGACCCGCGTTTCCTCTCAGCTGCTTGGCTGAGCTGCTTTGTCTTTCACACTAATGAATATTCACCTCTTTCTCACAGCCACTTCTCTTTCTACCCTTCTGCTTCATTTTGCTGTTTCATCATCTTTCATTAGATAAATCTTTTATTTCCTCCAGCCTTCCATTACTTTGTGAGTTGGAATTCTTAGCCTCCACTCACATTCTATCTCCTCATCCTTTTCTTCTCCCACCCTAAAATCAGTAGTTTTGATTCTTTTCTTACTCTTATTTTTCCTCCATTGTTTCCTCCATAGAGTTTAAACATTTTGATGCCTCAGATCCTTGCAGAAGGTCTCTGTGATGGACATTAATCCAGCCCTTCATTTTCTAGTGATCTCTGCCTCATGTTCTACAAGAGCAGGAGATGCAGCTCCACTGGTACCAGTGCAAGGTGCATCGGGACAACTTCTAGTTCATGAAGGATCTGATGGAGGAAGACGACCTCATCTCTCAGCATCTCCTGAGGGAATCCCTAGGAGTTTTCTCACTCAGTCTGACACATTGTTATTATCCCTGTCACTGGCCCCATTCCAGAGCCCATAAAATCTCTGTGGTCAACTATTGCCTTTTTTTTAACTCTATAACATGTGACAAAATTGCCTCAGGTGATACCAAATGGCATTTGACTACATATACTACCAACTAATGGTGCTTCCCTCACTGCCACCGCTGCAACAGAGAAGTCCAGAAATTCTTCTGAAAGGCTGACAGTCCTAAGAGGACAGAGATCTTGGGAAAATCATTTATTCTTCTATCCCCTACCAGTTCTCTTTTCCCGTTGTGATGTCAGCATGCTGCATGGTCTGAAGCATTCAAATGGAATGCAGAATGATTATTAATTATCTCATTAAGCAGTTCTATCTTTGCTTTGCCACTCAGTCATGTTTTTAAATTGTTTTGTGAATGGGACAATTTTGTGAAGCATTTTGTCACATTTTACAGAAGACTGAACATGAACCACAGCTCTGACATGACAAGTTACAATCTGTCCTGTCTCTGAAATACAAATGCAGAAATCTAAGAGGCTTCACATCAAGGAACTATACTGCTGTGGCTTTTTAATGCCTAAACAGTAAAGCAAATCAGAGGAATGCTGACTGTGGGATGGAGAGGTACAAGGCAGAGCTGATGCCCCCGTAGCTCTGACTAAAAATGATACACTGCAGAGATTTCTTGGTACAGTAATGACAACACCTTGAAGGAGACCAAATCCTACTCTCAAAACAGTGTTTTTCACTCATTTCATTCATTCAAAAACAAAACAAAAAGACCCTTGATCAAACCCAGCAAACATGAATTTTAAAACTACTGTTCTGATGAATATTTTCACGACGGAGAAATACTGTGGTGTGAAAGCCAAAGACCACTTTGTTCTACCTCCAGTAAGAACTGCAAGTAGGAGCAGAACAAAATCCATTTAGGATGAGTATATGCACTCCTCCACTCCTGTACCAGCGATGGTGACAGCTGTTGTACCCAAAAGAGTAGAAGATCTGCAAAAAATGGCCAGAATCTGAGGGCATCATGTGGTTGCTCTCTGAGACGTGGTAAACCATCTTCTCCTGCACGCTGGAGTCTTGGGGGAAACTTGGCAGAGGCATTACATCTGGTAGGGCCACACTTCCTCCAGGACTGAACTGAAGCAGAACTTCTCTGAGCTTGTGCCAACAGGGGCTGCAAGTTAAAACCGCTATCTGGGGCCTATAATCTCCAGCAGGAAGGGAAAATCTCCTGGTATGTCTGAGAGAACTGGTAGGTTTACAGCAGTATATACTGGAATTCAAGATGCTTATTTTTAGATTATTATAGTGTTTCTAAATTTATCAGGTGAACTCCTCCAGCTCAAATGCCAGTGAGAAAATTCCTGACTTCAACCTTAGTTCCTGAATATCCTTCAAGTTAACACAAAGGAAACACATCAGTGTACTTACCGAATTGCCCTTCGTCTCTCCTGTGGGTCTGGGGAGATGTACGCCTTCATTTCTTCTTTAGCACGCTGCAGCTGTATTTCTACATTCTATAAAGAATACATAATTTTTAAAAAATAACAATAATTGCTATTTCATTTCACAATGAACAATTTGGTCTCTCTTGTGATCTTACCCTTTTCATGCAGTTAATGTAATGGTAGTTGCTTTCTTCCTGAGCACACTCCTCAAGAAGTCCTTTCACTTCCTGTAGTAGAGGAATAAGATTTCAAAGGACATTGTAACTAGAAGTCCACAGGAGATGCCCTCTATTGCTATATAAACCATCAGAGTCCAGAATAGAAACGGGCATAGTATTGAATTACTAATTTCTTAAATGTTTATATAATTTGGGCTTTACAGAAATCTCTTTTAAAGTACAAAACAATGGATTTTTTTTAGATTTGCAGTTTCAGTCACAGTCAGAGATGCTAAATGATTGTTAATAAGTGTTTATTAATATGACTGACTCCTAACAGACACTTCACAAGTGCTGCCAAGACTCTTGTTACTAAGCACATCTTAAGTGCTAAATACAGTTGTGAATAGGCATTTCCTGGAACGCATCTGCAAAATGTATGTTAGAAGCTACAGATGTGTTAATAGTGTGTTAATTAGCAATCAATAATTATGTTGAGGAGTATGGAAATAGTGGGTTAATCCCATCTCTAAATGGTCCATACCAAAAAAATGTAATAATCCAAATGGAATTCACATACACCAGGTCGCAGAGCAGTTGTCAACTCCAAAGCTCTGACACCCTGTGATTCTCAGAAAAACAAACTGAATTCTCTGGTTCAACTGCAAGAGTTTGCTGACAGTCATGTCCAGCTTAATCAGTGGGCGTGATTGTCGTCCTGTGTTAGAAAATGACTAAGATTTGTCTACCAAGAAAAAAAGCCTTGACTGCTTCTGTAAAATAGTTGTTATGGAAGGTCCACTTCATAGCAGCTTCATCTGGGGATTCTTTTATTTTGCTCGCATTAAGCCATACAAAGGTACTTTTAGAACAGAAAAAGAATTATCTATATATACACCCACACCTTAAATGTAAGCCTTTTTTATTTTGAAATATATTCCTTATGTGAACAAGGCCTTGAAAAATCAAGTCCAAACAAAATTCACAGGAGGTGACCTATTGAGATAAAGCAGATTCATATAAACATGTGAATATTGGTTATGTCTGTCCCAACCTTAAAAGATTGTGGTGGTTTAGGTACCTGCCTTCCTAAAAGTGCTATAGTTCAAGCAATGAATAAACTGCATACACACAAACTCTTAGCTACACCTATATGGATGTATTTTTAAAACTGTTGTATGCAAAATGCAAGAGAGTCACATTTAATGAAGTATCTTTGCCATCAATTTCAATACATTAATTATCCACTGGATTGGTTGCTAACGTAATGAATCTGCTGAACACATATAAAGATTTGTCTGGATAAATTAATCCTTATTTTATGGATTCTTTCCTTACAGATACTATCCAGGTCAGCAGGATACCTGGCAGATGCACCTTTTTTTACAGTATTCTTGCTAATCAAAGCTGGATGTTGGAGGATGGACTGATGCACCGCTGAGTCCCTTTGCTGCTGCTCAGAACAGGAGATGTGTGCCACTGTAGCTAGTCGTCCACAGCCTCAGGCATGACTTGCCTACTTGTGGATCACCACTGACTCATTTCCACCTGAAGTGGGTTTGTACTTTCCATATCCAGAGGGAAGGCAGGGAAAATATTGTACCCTAGTGAATAACATCTTGCAGAGCATTTATTAATACACATGAACAAGCCACCGTCTTACCTGTTCCAATGTTGAGCGATTGCTCTCCAACCCTGCTGCACAACTGTCATACTGGATTTTTTTTTCATCACATTCTTGAGTTAATTCCTTATGTGAAAAGGGCAAAAGGGCACATAAATGAAATCTTCAATTGACTGACATGTGACATTCAGGCAGACCTTGTTCTTGCTGGTCTCACACACCGACCTCAGCTATTGGCACGCTCACAGGCACTTACATAAACCGAGCAGGCACACGGGTATTATTACACAGGGGGAAGCCACCAGCCTCTCCTCACATACTGGAGGATCAGCTGTATACACCACAACATAGCACACAAACTTCCTCTTTACAGCCACATCCATAGCATTGATGTGGTATGTTAATAGGGCACCGTTTGCAAGAAGAAAGGAAAAATAATAATAAAAATAGGGATTAAGAAGGAATTAATATACTTGCTATCTATGAAAAGCCTGCTTTCTACTTATACACAACAAATGTCAGCTGGGTTTAATTTGCTGACACTTTTAATAGAACCATCAAAAGCAAGTTTGCTGGAAATTTGGTTGATAGATAAATGGATAGCTCCCTTTACTTCTATGGCAATGAGCCAACTCATAGCAGCTGTGGACCCGAATAACTATTTTTCCAGCTCTCTCTCAAATTTTGAAAACAAATGGATAAATCTGTCATTCCTACAGACCAATATAGGACTTAGATCAATGTCCTCAACGATGTGGATGAGATATTATTTGCAATCCATTTAAAAGAGAGAGTGGTAGTTGAGATCATTAGTGCTGAGATGCAGAAAAAGTTCTGAAACCAATTTGAAAACTAACTTTACTATGGTTTTGAACCATGATTTTTTAAATTTTTCCCTGGTGTAGTAATTTTTTTTAAATTGCTATAAAGGACAAAATTTTCAGCCTGATTTTGTGCCTGCACCATCAGTGTTTATGAATTCTGGTCTTTCACATGTTGCCTGTTGCAAATCACTCTTGATCCATTCTGCTGTTTCCAGCTTTCCTCAAGAGTTGATTATGTCCTTGTATAGCACTACAGAGATCTGTAAATCAGACTTATTTGTGATTCTGACTTTACTTACAGAGAACCAGAGAAGTGTTTCTACTAACCTGGCACTTCTGACGCAACTGTCTCAGTTCTTTGATAACAGGAGCTAGGCTGGCCTTCTTCTCTGCCACCAGGGAATTCAGTTTCTTTACCTGATAGAGGGACAAAATAATACACATTAACACTATGATACTAATAGTACATTTATGTAATTAGGAATGTGAAAAGAAAGAGAAGAAAACCAAAATATGCAGAGAAAAAAAAAACGTGCAATGAAGCCTGAACTATATATAAATTGGTAATTATTTCCTAATTAACACAGGCAAAGTGCCCATGTTGCAGTGAGGTCATTACCACAAATAAACCAAATTCTGCTCCCATTGTTTCAACTGGGAACATTACAGAGAAGTCCAGAAGACAGCATATGTGAGGCACCCAAAGAGCTTAAGGAAATGAAGGAGTTGCATAGAGGTGTGGACTGAGAGAAATCCTCAAGAAAACAAACAAACTTGCATAGGTTAAATAAAATTTGAAAATGCTAAAACATTTCACTTTAAAATGTTTCTACCAAAAACTCAAATTCGATCCAGCTTTCTATTTGAGAGTCATTCTGTTTTAATTCTACCATTTATTTTAAAAGTGTCCTAATGATTTCAAAAAATGCTACTTTGCTTTTTGCACTTTTATGATATTTTCTAATTAGAAATTCCAGTTCTGTCTCATTTCTAGGGCTATGTGGGAAGTTAAATTAAAACACGACAGATCTAAGGGCAATTCAAAATTAGGCTACAGAGAAAGAGACAAGATATCTTGCTCTTTAGGCATATTATGTATTTTTTTAACAAATACTTAAGTTGAGTGATTTACAAACATTTTAGAAAAAGATTCTGTTAAAGATTCACACCATTTGTCTCTTTCTAAAAATATACAAGAACAAATATGAAACCATTTCTGAAATCACAAAAAAAGTAAAAAAAGATGACAAGACCTGAGATCACTAATGTTTCTGAAGTGGAGGAAAACAGGATTTATTTGTAGGATTTTTTTTTTTTAATACTTCTAAATTTCTTCTTCATACATTAAAAGAGATGCACATTTTATTAAACTTTTTCAAGATTACCTTTGCAGATGAATCCTGTTTGAAAATTTTTCTTATATATAAACACAGATTAAAACACAATTTAAAATCCAAAACACAAATATTAAATTTGGTTTTAGATGCTGAGGAACTAGATATTCAAATTGAGGAAATACAATAGTTTTAAGACAAAAATCACCATTTCAGACATGTTATCTAGTGTTCGGCCTTTCATTTCATCCATTTCACTCTTTACTGCAGATACTCTTTCCAGCTCCTCCTGGGTGTAACTATATCCAGAAATACCTTTCTTGTCTTCAATAGCTTGCTGCAGACACAAAAAATAAATGTGAGTCCATTAATGAACAGCAAATTCCTTCATCGAGCCAAAATATTTTAAGAGAGCAGAAAAGGTAAGTACTGTAATCAATTTATTTTAAAAGTGATTAATAATCTAGCTGCTAGAACAACTAACTTTTTATCTAGTGCCTGTACAGTAGGATAATAACAACTTTCTGTAAATACACTATTTGGTCACCCAGTGCTCAATGAAATTACCAGAAAGTTTCCACAAAGTAAAGTGGGCTTTAGGTCAGGCTCTGAAGAACTTCCACGAATGTTCAGATGCTTAATCTGAAAATGTAGCTAATTATTTTTTAAACAACTGTCAAGGAAAACTAAATATTGTATTCATTACAGTAATACTAATACAGTCTTACCAAATTTTAGCATTACATTACATAAACTTTACATTTAATTCTATGTTGATGTAATGGCCTTTAGCAAGGTTTGCTTGTTAAGTATGTAAGGAGGGTATTTTCTGAAATCTGAAAGCTAAGTGTTGATTTACACATCCACAATTTGTTAAAAAGCCAAAACATTCATTCTTAGAAGTGCCATGTATCTATGAACTCCAAGTCCATTATCCTCATTAAACAATAAATGCCCTATTGAAAGAGTATGACATCATCCACTGCATCTGTGTCTCTTTCCAAAGCCTGTCCCATGTATTTCACACTTCCAGTTTTCTTTTTCTAAGGCAAGTACTTTTTATGTTTAAAAAACCAAAATAAGTACATATAAAAAAAAAAAAAAGATAGAAGAAAAATAAACCCAAGATATTTTGATAACAAGAATACTGGTATTGGAAGAAAATAACACAGCAGTAGATTTTTGTGAACTAAAAAGGGAATGTCTTTGCATTTGGGATGCATGTATATTCCCTGAATGCTTACAGATATGCATAGCAGAAATCCTTCTCATGCTGTTCTGGCTTAGAAAAAGCTTTCATCCAGTTTTAAATTTTTCACTGACTGTGAAATGCATTTTCTTCTAAATATTCTGGGGTTAGAATGTTTCCTTCCTGCCTGCTCTTTTTTTAAATACTCTTCCTATGTATTTCTCAGCAGTAACTTGAATCCTACTCGCTGCTGATAATTTTCAAAGCCCTTACCATTTATGTGGATACCAAAAACTCATTTAAGAACCAGCCTTACTCTCACTGGAGTTAGTGAAGATTTACCATTGACTTTAAAAAGCAGGGTCAAGCCCCTCAGTCTAAAAAGAACTTGCAGGACAGTCGTGACTGCCTGTAAAAAACAGTTGCTGAACATAAAGTACAGCAGCTTAGCACAGTCAACAGACAAAAATAAATTGTATACCCTAATGACTCTTTTACTATTGACAGCAGGAGAGCTGAGGACAATATACATTAGAATGTAGCAAAACAACATCCATCTTATGTACAGCTGTTATCAGGAAGGAAGGGTGATGGACTGTGGGAGCAGTAACTGCTTGTATTACCAACTGCTGCTGAATAGCCTCGTGGCGCTGTTTTAGAAGTTCTTCTGTCCTCTGGAGGATGCCATACTCAGCTGTAATTTCTGCTATTTCCAGTCGCTTCTTTTTATAAAATGTGTTCTTGCTCCGGAGCTTATTAACATAGTGTTTGAGCTGGAATGGGAGAGAACAGAAATATCATTTAACTTAAAGCAAAAAAAAAAAAGGCCTTATCACAGACTGTTGCTATATAAAATGTAATTATCCTATTTGGACTGCATATTGAAGATCAAGTGTTTAGAACAGAGGACTGGAATTCAGGATTCCCAGGGTCTATTTATTTTCAGCTCTGCATTTGTTCACTGAGCTCAAGAAAACCAGCTCTATTGCTTTCTGTCCCAGCTCACTCATTTGTAATAGTGAGGTCATTTGGTTCTGCTCACCACCGTGAGACAGTTTCAAAAGTAATTACTCTTCCCAAAATGTTGTGAGAATCATGGATAATAAAAATTTAATGTAATAGTAATTTGCATTTGTAACAGAGCACCAGATCAGCAGTGCATAGCCCCAAGTTGCTCTGCAGACCAAGAAACATGATAAGAAAGTGCAGAGAAATTGGAAGAGGGCATGGGAAAAGACTATCTCTTGGGTTTTTTGGGTTTCTTTTTCAATGCAAGTTCTCAATAGTTAAAATTCATTATTTTCTTTCCTTGACTCTTGCAGACCTCAATGATATCACTGTTTTAAAAACAGGAAAATAAAAGCAGAGTCCTTGCATAGAAGCAGAGAAATGCAATATCTCTTTCACTCAAAATCTAAAGTAACGGAGATTTTCTACTTTTATTAAAGACTAATTAAAATAATACATATCCTTACAGCTCAACAGCCTTAGCGAATTTACATCTGAATCAGTGTGCTCAATTTGTAACATATGAAATATCAGGTCTTGAAACAAACATGGAGTATTTTTCTTTGCCTTAATGCTTTCCATCTGTCAAACAGGCTTAGCTCTTATTCTTATATTTTACGTTAGAGCGATGAGGCAAATGCCAGCTGCAGCTCAAAAATGCATTCACACCCAGAGCTGGAAAGCAAATAAAATTTATTAGAGTAAATGATGTAAGAACAGGCTTCAGAATGTTCCTCGATGAGGAGGGGTTCAGCGTGTGCAGAGCGAGCATAAAACAGGCAGCCCCAAGGAGAAAACAGGATTCCCACTACCACAGATACAAGTTTAAAACTCAAACATAAAAGAACTTAGATTTTGGAATTTACATTAATTTTTCTTTTTTTGTAAAATTATGCCTCTCCTAAAGAATAAATCCAAAAACCCAATGTGACCACAGACGAAGAACCCCCAGAGTAACTGTATGTTCTATAAAAAGTGTCCTGGGCAAAATGCCCAAAATGAAATCAACCCTGTTCATCTGCCATCCTGTGCAATATCTAGGCCAAAGCTGCTTCTCTCTTGCTATGCTCCAGAACTATTTTTAAAGCCAAAAGCTATAAACGTTTTTGGTGAAAGAACAAACCCACAAATTACTCAATGTGCTCTATGCAGATTGGACTCTGTGTGGCTTTGCAACACCATTTTACATTGTGCGTACTACCTAGGACAAGGATAGCCAAGGTCACCTCAGCCAGCGCGCTGCTCAGCGGAGGCCGTTCTGTGACAGTCATACTGTCTTTGTTATATTATTGGCACACTTAATATAGTATTACCAGAATTAATTATTTTTCACAGCAAATTCAAGTATTATCCTCTCAGTTAATACAAAAGACTTTCTTTTTTTAATTGCTTAGACAATACCGAATTTTCTGTGATGTTCAGGAGATTATAAAAGTAGAAATACAACCTCCTCAACTAACTGAAGGAAATTTAAGGGAAGCATAGATGTCTGTCTTGATTGAGTAGTTCCTGAGATATTTCATATGACCAGTGGAATATAGTAAAAAATGATGTAAAGGATTAAACTTACTTAATATGTGACCACATAGAGCCATCAAATCTGAATGATTTTCTGTCAGTTTATCCCAGGATGAAAAGCAAACTATTATTCTCCTCACTTCTATAGCTACTTTCAAGGCCTTGAAAATAGCTCAAGTGGGAGGTATTTGCATATTCAATATTCAAAGCATAATGTATTTTACAATGGAAGTCAAAGGATCTTCTTGATCAAAGAACTGATTCCACCAATGTTCTATTATTAGTTGATTAAGTTAGGACTGTATAATAAAAATTTCATCCAAAACGAATTACAAATTGCTCACGATGACAAGCGAAACCTATTCATTTGAGGAGATGGATGCTCATCTTTCATCGCAATCTCTGGCTTTTTAAAAGCAAATTCAACCTTTCCCGTAGCTTTTATTGCAGCAAACAAGCAAAATTATAATATCTGTAGAGAAATCAATCAATAGTGTGGCAGAATTTTCAACAGACTTCATCTACTCAGACGCAGCAGAGATTAACCCCTCAAAATCTCACTAACTGAAGCCGCCTTTAGACCCAGGGCCAAATTCAGAGCTAGTTACTAGATCTGACTGCACTTAAATCAGCAGCTTGGAGGGATCTTATGGCAAAATTAAGTTTCTTCAGCCTAAAAGCTGAAGAAATCATTCCATAGGTTTCCAAAAATTATAAATAAATTATTGTAAAATTATAAATAAGCTCCTTGTAAAATACCAGTGCTCTCATTTGTGTGAGCGTGACTTCTGAAGCTTTATACATCTCATGTTTCTGTCTATATGTAGATGAAAAACCAAGCCCTTAAAATGCTATAAAATATTGCATTTTACTGCAGTAAAAGCTCTTTTAAATAATTGGAATAGTTCACCAAAGAATAACATTGTCTAGCCATATGACTTTAAAGTTATCTACCCAAAAGGAATCCATTTTTAAGCAGCAGCATTTTCCCATAGACCAGGTCAACTGCTCCCTGCGTAAACACTCAGCAGGCTCAACCTACAGCGTTCCCATGGATCTGTCGGTGCCCAGTGATGGACCATTCAAGGAGATGTTCACTAGTAAGCTTTTCTTTCTCAAGCAACTTAACACAAATAGTTATTTAAGCTTCAAAGATTAAATGACTGGACAAGAACCAAATGCTGGCACTGAGTTAGCAGTTAAAGTAAACAATCCTGGAGACCCATGTTCGCTCGCCGAGTCAGATAGAAAAACTATCCAAAGGAAAGCAAAGAAAGATCCTGCTTTTTCACTTGGCTATTTTTATGGAGGTCTGTAACGTAACAAGTGTGGAATCTAGATTATGAAATAGAGGGAATGAAAGTTCATATATATATATATAAAAAGCAAACTCTTTACCAATACTTCTCAAAAAGTGGTACAAAAATACAGTATAAAAACACAGCCTCCAGTATAAGACTCACAGTTACAGGAGGGACTTTGATCCCTCCTGTAATGTCCAGCTGCATGCAGGTATCTACCATCCCTGGGCAGGTTTCCTGAATTATCTTCCTTTTTTTTTTTAAAGAATCCAGCAATGCCAGTACTTTATGCTTCTCCACTGACTACAATCCAACAGAGATTTCCAGCACCAGATTAAGTCTTACCACACTTTTGTGAAGTAATTAAGTATTATGACAATTCTAAATCCGACAAAATCAAATCACAGCTATTAAAATAGCTTCTCCAGGACCAGACAGAGTCTGGCAGGTTACTCCTCTCCCTCCAGGAAAGAACATAACCATGTTGACCACACAGTTCAGTGCTTTGCTGAACTGGGATCAAAGCCCAGCTCCTCTAATGCTCACTCCTAGGTTTTCACTATAAACCCATCATTTCACCTCCTTAAAACTAACAATTGCCCCATGTGAAGTTTTCACAAGGTTCTTATTCCCAGATTATCATTAAAGGAGAAAATGGATAAGCTTGTTTTCAGAAAAAGAACAAATCCCAGATTAATCCCTCACTTTTGAGTCAAATCTTGAAAAATAGTATTTTCTGGATTATTGTATCGATTGGATTGTGTTATAGTAATAAAAATATTCTTCATATGAAAGTATTACAGAAAATAAAGTATTAATTGAAAAAATAAAATTCTTTCTGAAGTGTATAATCTAAAGGTGGTCCCAAATAAACAGTTTTGTTAATAAAAATACTTGCATAAGCACAATAATTGCAGAAACTCTTAGCTGACTATCTCTGTTTTTATTAAGAATTGAAGAACAGATGTTTTAATTTTCTAACTAGACCAATTAACAGGATACAGACTGTCCAAAGTATTAAAATTCAGTTAGGAAAAGTTCCTGAGCGTGACAGATTTTCAGTTCTTTTTGCTAAGAGGCTCTAAATTTAAGCTAGTACAGCCATTGTTGGATGTAGTTAATAACTCACACGTAGAAGGACAAAATTCTAAAAGATATGAGTGGTGCTACCTCAATCTATGAAAAGAAAAGTATCCCACAGCCTGGACAGAGCAATTGGGAAAAGTCTTCATGAGCATTAAGTAGGAAATCTCTTCTACAGGAGTGCTTGCTTCTGGTCAGGAAATAAGTATTAAAGTAGCTATTACTAATAATTTAGATCAATCACAGTATTTATAATGAAAAACCCTTTTCAGTTATCACGGAAAACGCACAGATCGATAAAGCTGATGATTTATTCATGACAGTGGGTGCTGAAAGAGCATTCAGTTCAGTTCAGAGTTGTCTGAATCACTGCATACTTCTGGCTGAAATGATGGTTAACTTCTCACAGCAAAGAGCTTCTGGCTTCTGTAAGAATCCTACAGATTTGTCACTCTTGTTCTCACAACGTGACTACAAACTACTCTCCTATTTTCATGTGTAAGGAGCTTTTGACAGGCAGGAATATAACTGCACCTAGAACCTGAGAGAAAAGTTAAGAGAAAGGCAGCAAACCGATAGGATAATATATCCTGGGTCCTGGCTTAAACCATGTAACGTTCAACTTGTGAGCTCCTTTATGTCTACTCTCTTAAAAATCCATCTACCTGGTTTGGACCTAGACAACTTCCTGGTGGATTCAGATGGACTCAGTGGTTTTAGAGAAAAAGTGACAAGATCCATGGTCCAAAACTGCCTGTTTTCTCTGTTTACAAGTTGAAATATTTTTTATATTGTTTTACCGGGGGCAGATAGGCATGGATGAGCACTTGTGTGAAAGAAACTGAACTCATGTGAATGAATATGCAAACTTTGCTTATCTGTTAACAAACTGATAGGACTTTTGATGCCACATTCTCAAAAACATATTAATTTCAACTACTGTAGCTAAGCACAGCTATGATACTATTCTATTCTGATACCTTGGGAAAGTCGAGGTTCTTGGGGCCCTAGGCTGAACTCTGCAAAGTACAATGCGTTGTGTAAAGAGCTAAAAATATCACAGCTTTACCTAGGATCACTTGTAATTGAACCATCCAGCCTTCTAAGTGTCAACATTTGATTCCCTAATTTTCAGGATCTGACAGCTGCAGCTAGGAGCCTGCCAACTTTGCCCCATGCTCATTGTACTTTGTTTGAAGTACTTAAAAAGATTTCATAATCCCCAAAGCAGGCAATTTATTCCTAGTTTTTTGTGCGTTTGATGTAAATGAATTGGTTATTCCCTGCTGTTTCTTTTAAGTTCTATCTAGCTGTACAACCTCTCAAACCAAACAGAATGCTGTAACGTTCCTTTTTATGATTACAGAAGACAAACAAAACACTAGCACCTAAAAACATAAGCCAGGATTGACCTTTTGGTGAATGAAGTGCTAAGAAGACCTCAACTGGAGATCCAAATACTGGTATGGAAGGGCAAGCTAGGAAGGCACTGGTTCTTCGATTGCCAAGTCTTGTGAGTGCCATGATACAAGAGGATACAGCAAAGCGAGACAAAGAGAAGATGAGAAATACTGGGGAATGGAAAAATTATTATTTGATTTAACCGTAGCATGTAGATGGGGTAAACATGGCAGGATTAAAAGCCCATTTTAAACGTCAGAGACCAAAGCTATTTGTTACAAACCCCTCTTCCTTTCTGAAAATGGAGGAACTAAATGTAATGTGTGCGACTGCAACAAGAAAGCATAAGGAATCTCTCGGTTGTCAGAGTGCAAAGTGAAGGTTGAAGGTGCAACCCCAGTCTGTCCCCACTGAACACACGTATTGCAATGAGGACTCTCCATGACATCAATCAAGATTTCCTTTGGTATCGGCTCAAAGCTGGAGTAACAGAGCACTGAGGCAAAACATGCAAATTTAAAAGCATAATATATCAGAAATAAATCTATAGCAAAAGGTTGTCTGGTGAGCGATGAACCAAGACTTTTACTGATGAGAGATAACCTGTTCACTTCACTTTTGCTTCATCACCTCATCCCTGCCAAATTATTTGTCTCATTTATCAGTCCTGTCTTCTCACAACCTAGACTCGGAAGCTGGACTGCTCTGTAACAGGCATCTGCAATGTACTTTAAGGAGATACAAACACTGTAGTACCTAATGCAGCATTTTTGGCAGCAGACATTTACAAAAGAATTAAATATCATTATCTCCATTTTACAGGCGAGGAAGCTGTGACCTTTGAAAAAGAAGCTATCAAAATCATCAAGAATTCAAATCCTTTCCTACTTTTCAGCCATAGAAAACCCTCTTTTTACTGCTTTTCCCTGGTGCCCGTGAGTACCACTGCAGTACACCTCATGAAGTAACAAACAAGAACAGGACACAGACTGTACAGTGCTGGCTTCCTTGGGCCAACGTGCAGAAAGTATTTTACAAAACAGGAAATGCTTCTTATTTTAAGCTGATGGTTTTGTCCAAAGTGCTCAGTCATCTGTTCTTCACTCCTCAAAATGGAGACTTGAAAACACTTAGAAAGTCAAAAGCAGAACATATTTGAACAAAAGAAATGCAGGTTATGCTCAAAACAGGTCTTGTCTTTTTTCTGTTTTGATCCTCTTCCTTGTGTCAGACAATTAACTTGAATTGTTCATTATCAAGCCCCTTACAAGGTTCTGTAACCATGTCTCCCTCCTACCCTGCTCTCCTTGAATTACTATGGGTCAGAGTATGTCGTCCCTCTCAAGAATAGGCACAGCATAAATTATTTCTTACCTTACATTGCATTTACAGATAATGTAAAACATATGTTGCTGTCTTGGTAATGTATGCTTGTTGATTAATTAAACACTTCTTTCCCATCACATGTCATGAAACACAGATTGCCTGCTTTCTGTTTTTATTTTTACTTAAAAAGTTGTCAAAGAATCTAGCAACATGCCCACTGCTGTTGAAAACCTCGTAGTGGAGAGAAATCTAATGCAGTGGTCTTCTTATTGTTACCTATGAAACACCTATGGAATGTGTATAGGATCTCATGGTAAAAGAAATCAACCTTTTAATTCTTCAAAGCCTCTGTGCCATAGTTTTCATCTTGCTTTACAGAAGGGGAGAAAGGCAAGAAGGCATGAGTGAAATATGCCTGGATTCCATGACACAGGAAGCCTTTACACGAGTGTACACAGACATTTCCATACTCGATTCACCCTTTAAAACTCCTTCAAAAGAAAACTGATTTTGTGGAGCAGGCATATCCCATGGGATCAGGAAGGGAGTTCCTTCTGCGAAGGGCGTTCCCTGTACTGAGCAGTATGTAAAAAAAGCACAAAAACAGACAAAGAAAAAGAAAGCGAAGAGTGTTACTCTCGATAAATGATGGTAAAATGAAGACAATAGATGAGGGAATGAAAAGATATATTAAGTCAGAGAATGATGCAGCTAAAATACTCTCTGCTTTAGTGCTTCTGCCTGTGAGTACACTGAGCAGGCTCTTTCCAAATTGAGAAAAATTATTGTCCTAAGAAAAGTCAATTCACTTTGCTGACAAACCACTACCCAGCTGCAGCAGCCTTATCCTCTGCAAACTTCTGAAGAAGCAAAAGCTGCTTTGTTAAGTCCAGCTTCAAACAGAACTTCACCTGAGCGAGGCTGATTGTGCTACTCAATGTCTGTATCGCAGACAAACTTCACGAGGGTCTGGGAATTTCTTTTTTTAAAGCAAAAATTTTGGTGGGTAATAAATCCAACTGCATCTCTGATACACAGATTTTTATTACACACCAAATAATAAAATTAATCGACATGATTTAGCATTTGAACTCCTAAGCCCTTTATTAGTCTTGTTGAGTTTTGTAATTTGTTATTTACCATCATGCCACTGTGATGATATTGTCATTATTTTGACTCGGCGTCCAGACTGTTAGGACAGCCCAACATTAAATCCTCATACACCTTGCAATCTATTAGGGACAATGTGGGTAACTGAAATTAATAATTTGAGAATAGCTACAAATCAAGCACTGGTGCAGTATAAATATTGGAAGGCATCTGAAAGCACTGGACAGCATTGAATTATCTGCACATTAAAAAAAAAAAAAGCCTTCAAATATATTAATTTTGGAATTTGAGGACAAAAAATGTACATTAAAAAACCCAGAAGCCCATCTGTTGCAATGCTGAGGCCATGTAGTTTGATAACATTCCATAGGGATGGATAAGATACTGTAGAAGCAGTTATTGCAATGTAAACTTAAAAGGACATTGCGAGTTAACAAAAATTGATTCATCTCTCCCAAATTTCCTCTTCCTTATATCCACTGTTCTATTGCATACCTCATCTCCTTTCAGAACTTCAGAGCCTTCTAACTCATGGGCCTGACTGGTCTTCTGTAGCATCTGCTTTTCAGCACTGGACATCTCTTCTTTAGCAGCCTGAAGTTCTTCAGCCTTGGCTTCCTTTTTCCGGGAAATTATAGATGCCTGCAGGATCATTGAAAATGCATATGGCCAAGTGAAGTAAAAACTGCCTCGTTTAATCATTAGTAAAATGTAATCCATTAAATTTCAGGCACTGCACCACTGAAACCACACTGTAACTGTCAGAAACTGATTTTCTTTAGGAAATGTGAGCAGGTCTCTGCAAAGGAGAAAGCATCGATTACGCTTTGTATATATTATAAACCACAACCTCATTGAAGATGATTGCAGACTCCCAGCTTTTTCTGTATGGCCAAGATTTCAAGCATGCTCTTTTTTCCCCAGATTCATGTTGATATATTTTACATTTTACATTTACATTTCTTCACCTCATTTTTTCTTTTTCATTGAAGAAAAAGGTAGGCATTTTAGCTGCTCCATTTCTTCTACTTAGTCCCTTTTTGTGCATATGTAAGATACACCAACATGGCTTAACGGGAAAGTTATCCAAGATTTCACAAATGTCATAATACAGATTTTTATAACTCCAACCTACTCCAACCTACAGAAATATGTTATACTAACAGCAGAACCAAGCCACTCAATCTTGGAAAATAGCTAGAAGACAATGAATAAAGCACTACAATACAGAAATAATGTAGATTACCATTTATTCTTTTTTTTTTTTGAGTCTAGAAGATAAAGCAATTAAAAAATAATATTTTATATAAGACAGAACATTTAAGAGTACCTAACATTTGACCAGGAGCTAACAGATTTGTGAACACAAGTATACATTAGTTCAGGGGGGGGAAAAAAAAAGGCATTTTTATCTTGCCAAAGTATACTATTTAAAAATATTTTAAAATAACACAACACATTAATTCAGATGCAAATGCATTAATTTGGAGACATTTCCTTTTGGTTTCTTCATACAAAAGGAAAAACTTAAGAAAAAATGAAGCAAAATGCACACTGGCTTTCTCACATTGGGTTAAAAGGACCAGCTTTATTTCTAAAAGCCTGTCTAACAGAATTCTGCTGGGCTAGTACCTCAGCTCTTTGCCTCATGAGCTATCTGCAGTGACAGACTGTGGTACAATATCTACGATCACTTTGTGAAACAGAAGCCAGTCTCTAGCAGAACAAAGCAAAGACCACCATAGGCTTTCAACTCTCAGCGGCAACCTGAACTCCTGGAGTGGCTCCTCCACTGAACACAATTATATCACAAGCCAGTTGGCCTTTGGTACCAGCACATCACGTAGCAGGTTTTTCTTTTGGAAAGTTTAGAGCGTCTCTTACACAACAAAACGGTGCCTTTCATATTGCATATGTGATTGAGCTGTATCATACATTTTATGACAATTTTTTTCCTCCCACTGATACATTTACTTAAGCCTTTTCATTTTTTAAACAGTCACCAGAAGCATCATCATGAAAATCTTCAATAAAATTAGCAGTGGTACAGGTTGCCTGGAAAAGAAATCACTTACATTTCTGTGTAAGCTCTGAAAATCTCAGAGTTCATAAATCCTTTTTATAACTTGGGAATTTACTAAGACTACACCAGACAGCCTATTTTATAGAAAGACTATTTTATAGCCTCACTATGACAAATCAAGGAATACCTTCTTAATAGATGTAACGGAAAAAATCGCGTGTGGTCAAAGACAAGCAAGGGATGGAACTGAAAGCAAAAGCCTTGCATCTCGGTCTGACTGCAGCAGTCAGCCCACATGCTGCCATTTCAGAATCTGTCCACAGCTGGAGCTTTACCAAAATAGCTCCTCAGAAATGATCCTTCCAGAATTACTGTGATGCAGCTGAAGGGCAACACCTAACAGCTTAAGGTCAGCAGTCAATGCAAACTCACTAACGTGACTGAAAGCAATTGTTTGACTCAGCCCTAAACATACATGTGTTCAACAGCTATTTATTTCCTTTTTCTCCTCCATTTTTATGTTATTTCTACTGATTTATGCTGAATAAATTAAAGAAAAGAATCAGGATGTAAAACAATCAGTGACTGAAATTGCTTTACTGTTTCTGATTTTAAAATGTTTTGCTCCTTCTTACCTGTTGGCGATACATGGAAAATTTACTATCGATTGGCTCATACTTCATCATTCTTTTCTCAATAAGCTGATTCAATTCTGCGTTTACTTCATTTATCTGCAAGACAGAGTAGAAAACTAAGGAAACAGAGCTTTATTTCTTTGTCTTCTCCAAGAATTAAATGCTTTGCAAACCAGACTTACAATCCAGCTAGTTCCATTTTTAAAACACAGAAACAAACCCAAAAAACTCAATGAGTCATTAAATATTGGCCAGGAAGAGGTTATGCTTTTGGATTTCCAGTTCTGTGCCTTTATGATAAGGCAGAGGCATGACGCTGGCCCTGAAAATGAAGTAAACTGGTGTACATGGAGAGCAAATGTGAATTGGAACAGACAGAAAAAAGACTGATGTCATCACATACTATGTGAAAAATATAACTTTATCAATATTAACTAAAATTCCTTTTCACTCGATCATTTATCAGAAGTTTAAAAGGGAGCAAATAAAGACTAAGTGATATTAAATTTCATCAACACTTTGAAGAGTCACAGACCATCATATTCCAGCTCTATGGTACCTTCTTTCCACTGCCACAAAATGCACCTGACTGTCCATAGTCTCAAATTATTGATCTTCATTCCAGCTGAAGCTTTAGAACATAATCCACCTGGAAACTCATCAACATCTACACCAGTGTCCTGACTGCAGCTTTTCCAGACCTGACTTAATGCTACACTGGGACTCTCATCAGCCATGGAAACCACAGCCCTAGCAACCTTCCTTTCATTCTCTGCTGCTAGATGAGTGCTGATAAGCAAGCAGTGTAAATATGTGCTGAAATCCAATCAAGTCAAAACAGAATGAAGGTACAGTACTGGGCAGGACTCTAACATTCATATGAGCAATATCCGTGTCCTTTGAAAGCCAAGTATTTCAAATAAAGTGCTCTATAGGACTGAAATACTCCAACACCTGACAAAGAAAAATCTATAAATTCTATTCCTTTCCAAACGCTAAAAAATAAATTCTATTCCTTTACAAAAGTGGTAGAACAGGCTTGAATTTGAAGGTGGCATAAGAATTCCCTTCTGGGAACAAATTCCTGTTTTATATATCATAAAATGCATGTTTAGTGCAATTCAGCTCCTTTTTAAGACTCCGAGCTACGAGAAGGCTGACCTAACCCTTAGTGTTAAATTAACATCTCTGCTCATACCACAGCAAATTGCTAACACAAGTTTTTAAATAGCATTTAAAATTTAAGGATAGGGTTGGATGTGGGAGTTGGTTTGGGGTTTGTTTGTTTGTTTGCTCTTACGTGTTTTGTGGTTTTTGTTAAAAACTTATCTGAGAGATTGCATTTAGTGATTAACTAAATGTTAATCTTCTTTTGTTTCACAACTGAAGAGATATTCCTTTGGGAATTAAACATTTTCTCAAGGATATAAAGTAGGGATAAGAAAACTACAGTGTACAAGGAACCTTAGACTATGCTACAGAACACAAATTAAGTGTGACCTTGGTCAACTTACCTTGATTTCAAGAACATTGAGATCAGATTGACTCATAGCTGGCTCTGCAACCGCCTTTTGTAAGAAATATGTTGAATTCTTCTTACTTTGAAGCTCTCTAGGTATTTTTTCAGTAACCAGGTATGAATTGAAATTTATCTCCTCTTCTAGTTTCTTCATTAAACCTTAAAAGCAAATTAGATCAGTGTGTATCTATAAAAGTAATGTAGTGGATAATTAACTTTGATTTCAACACATTAAAGGATCTAGCAGCAGATTACAATAACAACAGCATAACATTTGAGTCTTCTTTTCAAAGCTCAAAAGAAACAGGTCGTTAATTGATTTCAATTTTTAATCTGCATGTTAAATAATATAATATGTATTATTATCCATCTGTATCTCTAACATATAACTATTAACTCCTTGACAGATTCTTTTCATCAATAAACAAGTAAAACCCTTTGGACATGAAGTAAAACAGAAAAACCAAGAAGGAATTGCTGAGTAACATCAAAAATGCTGTCCAGAAAAGCAGCCACATTGTAAGTTTTGCTCTACACAAGCCAGATGCACGCTGCACGTTACCAGGATGACTTGGCTCTTGCTAGGTAGAGTAATTTAGCCTCCTTAACAGATAGTTTATAAATAAACACAGGTACACTGAGATTCACAGCTAGAAAAATGCAACAGAATAAAATAAAGCAGCTATTTAAATTACATTGCACAGTCTTCCACTGACAACAGGCAGTTGAGTGCAATTACTCCTCCGAGACACCTGTGCCAAGGACCACAGCAAGATTTGGAAATTACATGGCAGATGAGAGTGGGAATAGGTATTTCAGATTATTTTTCATTACCTAGATGACTAAAAGGTAAATATCCTAGGAACTTTTTAAAACTACTTGCTAGAGTAGGGGGTAGGGATGAGGGTAGTGTTCTCTCTGTATTTAGGAGAATATGGAATTGCCATGAAATGCCAAGAAAAACAAAAAATTCATAATCTCTGCCCCTTCCATATAGTGCACAAGCAGGGAAAAGCTTGAGTACAGAGATAGAATAGCACAGCTGATGGTGCTGAAACAGAGATGGGAAAGGATGTAGGGGAAAGCAGAGTTTTCTGTTCTCAGGCTACAAAGCCTGGCAACCATATCACTGACTGACAAAAGGAGAAGGTCAGAACAAAGTGAAACACAAGCCGAGGAAAAGGGGCCCCCATGACTCTGCTGCTATTTACCTCTAGAAACACCATACTGATAGATCTTCCTCAGCCTCTGCTCCCAGCTCAGGCTGAAAGGAAAGCTACTGGGTTTAGCTGACAGAGAGAAATCAGCCATTAGTTCTTGACAAAGCCTCAAGAAGGACAAGAAAACAGACCCTAGAGAGAGCAGCGTTGCTAACAGAGTCAAGTCAATGCAAACTAAAAATGAGCGGGAATTCCTCTTTTCCAGCAGTTTAGTTTGTTGATTTCAGTGTTTATGAAAAGCAACACTGCCACGGGGCAGTGATCTTTCCTGCTCCGTGGAAAGGTCACTTGTCTTGTGCAAAACCAACAGCATCAGCCCTGATTTCAGAATGGGCAGCAGTGTCACCCTCCGTATGCAGTAGCCATTATGGACTCGGCACTACAGCTCTACTGTGAGAAACACACTTGAACTTCCCGAGAGAGAATTTCCACTTCTTTCTTCCAGAAGAACTCAAATCCAGTCTTCCTCAGCCCACGACAGAGCTGGGCAGGAGGGACCACATTTTAATGTCTTCACTAGAAATCTACCACCTCTGCAAATGCAGCAAAGCTTCCCACATACACTGTGAGCTGAATTATCACCTCAGAACTGACTAGGAACACAACTCCCAGTTTGATATTTATAACCAAGATCTTCGGTGTGGAAATCAAAAATATATCAATTATATTATTCTGATATTAAATATTAATATTTTTATTTCATCAAACTAATTTCTTGTTTTTCTCTTAGTAGCAAAGAAATTCTGTACATAGATCCTATACTTGATTTCTGGTACTACTCCAGTTTTCTTATAAAAATGTACATGTCTAAATAATTTACTGTAGATATGACACTAAACTCAGGAAATAACCACACCTAAACAATTGCTTTCATAAGAGTTGGAACCCACTGACTTCCTTGATCACTACCCAGATTGATTTCTCAGACAAGCTCAGTTTTCTTTTAAGCACTGACTGGTTCTGCATCATGCTTACTCTTGATGGTGCAACAAGCAACGAAGCAAGTTAAAACTTGACACCTTGATGGGGAAAGACATGATAATGTCAACATCCTTCATGACTAATGTCGTTTCTTTCCTAAATACTCTGGATATACTTTTCCTCTTATACAATTCAACATATGGAGAAGTAACCACCTAAGAGCTATTTCTCCTGCTTAACAGAACATTAACAAACAAAACATAGGGCAGCTCTTGTTTTGTTTTGGTTTTTTTAAGTGAAAAACATTCTTTTTTCAAATTCCCAGGCTGGAGGAAAGAAAAGCAAGCATACTTTAAATCTTTCCATTACACATATAAATTCTGTTTTTAATGTTTTAGCATTGACTTATGGTTATAAAATCTACATACGTAAGCTGCACAGAAAGTCTGGCTCTGTGCCCTAAAGTTATTTTAGTAAGGTTCTGCCAACCACGTATTTACATTTGGAGAGCTATTAAGAGCAACTCCTCATGTTTTCCATTCAAATTTTTATTATTATTATTATTACAAAGAGGGATGGGAGAGTTTTTTAGTGCTTGCTCAGTCATGTAGAAAAGAGGCAAGTTTCTCTGAACAATTCTGCTCATGGATCTAAAACCTGATTCACCTTGCACTCAGATTCCTACTTCTTTTCCCTCTACAGGCTACCAATTGTGCATCCTATACCAAAACCATCTGCAACAATAACATATTTTTTTTAAAAAGGGAGGGGAAATAAAATAAAAATAAAACAGAGGAGCACTCTGTCAACCACAGCAATACTATTAATCTTACCAACCAGACTTGTATTCTCAAAGACATCAAGTTAGCTTAAAAGTGCTTTACCCCGACCTTGCATCTATTGGCAGTGACTTTATAATAAATAAAATAATTTAAAGTTCCACCTAAGCCATTCTCCTTTACCAAAAACATCTAACATTAAAATCTATAACTTTATTTGTAATGTGGTTTGCAGTGTTGGTGGAGATAATTTAAACTTGGAATTTTAGAGAAAGGGAATTCTAGGGAAAAGAAAAATGTTAAAGTTTTCATCCAAATGGAATATTTAAATAATAGCATCCTAAATTTCTATTTTTCATCAAGTGTTCAGAATGACATAAAACAGACATCTGTACAAAGCAATTGCTCTCTCACCTGTACCTTTGATGTTCTCAGCAAAGTGGTCTAAATCTATTACTAGATATTAACTTAATGAAGTATATAAATCACACATTTCACTGTTTATCAACAACAATCATCTTAACACATTCTTTTAATCAATATTTTCAAGCCATTTCTGCCAATAAAGTGAACAATAATGTTCTGTATAATGGACAGAGATCAAGAATTTCACTAATTCAGTTCGCTTCTTGGTATTAACAATTTGTGTTTGTGCCAGCAGAGATATTCAAAGCAAAAAGATGGCAAACTTGCTGAGAAAGCATCAGCTAGGTTCCTCAAGCTAGTGGTCAGTGTTCATATCAATACCATTCACATCTGGAACAACAACAACTACAAATTCATGTTACTTAGTGCTACCAGCAGCAAGTGCCTCTCTGTAGTAAACAACATACTGAGCAGTACTGAAGTGAACAAACAGGGAAGGAGTGTGCTGTGGAAACCAGTACCATCAATTTTAGTTGACAAACCGCCTCATAACAATCAATTGTTTTTCATAACACAATAAAAAATATTCTAAATATTTTAAGAGTTAAAAATCTAGTAACCATAAGCTGTATTTTCCTGGCACAGATAAAAGAGACTGATGCTAATTGCATGTTAATGAAGCTCATGAATACATGCTAGTTGCATTCCTTAAAGAGCTCCTTTACATTTCTTTCAAGTACTTCATCCTAAATTAATTATAAGATGAAGTAATCAAAGCAGCATGCATCCATAAGACAAACAAAAAAGCTTCCACTCATTAAGAACAACTTTTATCATTATCTTGGTTAGGAAGTAAAAAACACATGAAGTATTAAAAATGGAAGCAAATTATTTTAAAGGGAAGTATCTAACTTCCAGTGAAAACCCACAGCTACCAACCAGCTGTTGAATTGTCAGCAGAGAAGCTACACTGATCTAAGGAGGCAGCTGAGGTACCAAACTGCAGCCAAAGGGAATTTTTAAAATAAAATAAGTTGTGCTAACTGTAGACCAACAAAGCTTTTAAAATAAATGGATTCCTATTCAGTGCACTGTGGTCACTTAATTTCAATTATTTAAAAAACATAGTTGGCATTCTGGAATTGCTACTACAGGCAGTGACTTTGTAACTACTGTGGGGGAAAGCAATTACAAAGCTAAGTCCTGAAGTCTTTGTTTGGGCAAAATTTCAACACAAGTTTTCTTAAGTAATGACTCCAAGTATTTCTTCAGAACATCTAAACACTGTTTTTTTTCCCTGCAAGCAGGACTCAAGATAAGGAAATTAAATATGTTAAGTTTATCTTTATTTTCATCTCAATGATTAAATGACATATTTACTGACTTTTTATTATGTTACCTTTGCTTCTCTGAACTGAAACCATCAAGTTTCCATTGGCCTTAAAAAAACCCAGGAACTGAAATAGAAATGTTGACACAGCTTTGCTGTATAAACTCTCCGATAGCTACTGCAAAAATGGAACAGTTATAAAATCCACTGCAGGCCCGTTTGAGTAAAGAAGATAGTTCAGATATTCTCTTAGTTCCATTTGTAGTTCAGTGGCCGACGAGTATCGTAAAAAATTAAAGTTATGAAGTAATAACAACACAACGTGGTGGTGACTGAAAAAATTCTCTAACTCAAAACAGCTGGCAAAGCAGTTATGTGATGCAAATGGAATATTAAATATACTTGAAAAAGCAGGACAATGACTTACAGCCCTGGGAAAAGGACCATTCTGACTCTTATACCTTCACACTACTTCACCTACAGTAAAGTCTTTCCCTGTAAATCAGCCCCAAAACCTGTATAAACAGCACATAAAACCTCCATCAATCCTATGATGCGTTATTAATAACCAAGTGCAAGAGAAACTGGAAGGGGTTAAAGCAATCTTCCAAAGATCACACACACCTCAAACACTGAACCCTAAACTGACTCCTAGCTTTGTTGTCAAACTGGCTTGTTACATTTCCTTCAAAGTGATTAAATAATCAGAAACCTGGAGGTTCTCAAATTGTAGCCTTTGGAGACAGTTAGTTACACACTTACCTAGCAACTGCAATTCCTTTCCACCTGCTGTTTTTATAAATGATCACAGAGTACTAACTTACTCCACGAGCATTATAATTTATTTTGCTGAGGTTATTTGCAGACTGAGATAATGAGAACAAAGTATTTTCATATGTAAACAAATATATTCATATATAAATATACAGTCTTTAATATATAGATATATCTACTATATATAAACATATAAGAGTGTGTGTGCATATATATAATCTATGGTTTATTAAAAAAGCTTAATTAGGAAGTAGATTTATTTTTGGTACCATAAAAAAACTACAACACAAAACTGCACTACAATAAGAAACAAACCTTAAAGCTTTTCAAACAAATATTTTATAGAAGGTAACTAGAAAAACAAGTTACACTGAATAAATAGTATTCAATGTGTTTGTACATGAAGTGAGAAAATTTTTAAGAAGCAGCATTTCACACATTCCTAATTACAAACACAAAGGATATAAAACCTTACTAAATCAGAAGTTTGTCTTTTTTAATAGGCTTCTGCTTTTTCCAACCTTTTGTAGTCCCAACTGTTTTTTTCTTGCAGAGTATTATGGTTTGTGTTCACTATTTAACTGTTTTAAGACTTTTTAAAATGTAGACCTCAAAAATATGACTGACAATCTTCCCTTGTGATTGTCTCCCTGGCTTTTTGAGGCAAGGCATATTCAGGCTTAGGATCTCCAGCATAAGCCTTTAGAACACAAATTATTTCTTTCCTTAGATTCTCTTAAGTTCCTGTGTGCTTTTTGGCACAACCATGTTACTGACAGCCAGGCAGTCTTGATTTCCAAAACAGAAGTGTACACCCCCAGCCTTTATAGCTTACTACTTACTTTCAGGTTTTGAATCCACTACTGCATGATGCATCTCTTTCAGCTGGAGCTGCGCTCTTTGCAATCTCTGCTCTGCATGGAACAACTTTTGAGAGAGAATTGGACACATATAAGCTTAGTCCTTTGAAATGCATATTCAGACAAATAAAAGAGTATCAAAAAGAATCCTAAATATAAAAAATGGTAGCTAGAAGCATCTGCTGATTATCTGTTTCACAAGGGAACGTGCCAAAACAAATTTTCAACAATTGGACTGGGTTTATTTTATATTCTCTAGTGTTAATTAAGGAAAGTATTCTTGTACTCTGAAGTGATATTCTCTCTATGGCAGAAATCCATTAAACAACTTTCAACCAAAAACTGGCTTGAACATCAGAACAACAAGAAAAAAAAAGACAGCAAGAATCAGGATTGCAGCAGATAACTATCCTTATACTGCAGTTCTTCAATGCAGCCGAGTTCTCACAGCAATTCACTGTCCAACTTGAGAGCATACTGGAAAGCTTGTTGCCAAACAACAGCCAGTTGATTAACATTTTTGTGATTTAGAGAGATGTGTACCAAGAACTGGAATTAGGTGGACATCACATTCATTTTACTTGTGATCTCACTCAGGTTCAAGCAAAGATCCAAAAGAAAAAGCCTACTGATTCACATCGATTCCACATCCAGACATAGACTGCAATACTGAAAATCTGGGGGGTTTTCCCCTTTTAATGCTGTGTTGAAGTTCATGTTACAGAATTTGGTGAGATGACATAACAATATGGCACTGGATTTTAATAAAGTATCCTGTTTTGACAACATAGCTCAGGAATAAAACCCACCCTTATATTCAGATGTCAACTGCTTCCAGTGCTTCTGAGGACTTCACCTTTGTCAAACTCGGGGACCAAAATCCCAAGGTTGCTCCTGAATTCATATTCCCCCCCACCCAGTGAAAACCTGAGGTACTTGCTGTGTTAGTCAGCCCCTGAAATCTTAGTGCAGATGCACAGAGACAAATCAAACTAAGGAAACATTTGCTCACTACCATACATATAAAGAATTCTCTTTGGATGCTACAACAGTAAGTCCTGGAACAGTTCCTGGGACTGCTAAATGATGATGTCAGTGGCAGCTGAGGCAGCCAAGTACCTTGAATGAGGTGTTCAAAACTTGCAGGGTCAAGCCTCTTCCCTTAAAATGCACATAAATATTTATATTTTAAATGGGATTTAATTTTTCTGATGTTGGGAGAAATTCTGTACTGTTGTTCCTGATGTACCTTTTTAAATGCATGATTTGCAAGCAAATGTCAACAACTATTTATTTTAATAGGTATGTTTTTATGTCAGTACCTGATTTTTTTGTTCTTGTTTCTGTTGAGCCAAAGATTCCTCTCTCTCTTTCTCTAAGCGAAGCTGTCTTGCTATTTCAAGCATCCGTTGATGATTTTGTACTGTCTCCACCTACAGCAAGTGGATAAATAGTGCATGTTACTGTCAGAGAGTTGAGAAACACATTAAAGAGATCGTGTGTCTCGCAAGTCCACTTAGCACTTCCTTTCCATACATGTTACTACTCAGAAATGACAGCAAAGTACTGGACTCAAGATTCTTAAAAGCTCTGGACTAAGGCCTAGGGAGATTCCCTGTGGGTCAATTAGTTATTCGATTCCTTCCTAGACATACAGTGTGTTTATCTTAATCCTCGTTTGCATTCCAAAATCCAAGCTGCAAGCCAAGGATTATGACACTGAAATGTAGCAGCGTTACTTCTCTTATTACCCTCTTCTTAAGACGCTCCACTCTTTTGATGAGTTGATCTTTCTCCTCTTCCATTGCACTGATGTCCTAAAAAGCAGAAAAAAATAGATAAAGAAATGTTAATTTGTTTACAATATAATATAGATTGGACTAAAATCTGTTCAAATTAATATGAAAATCAGAATTCTTCCCTGAATACACTGAAGTGGTTATAATTTTATTGATCTATGATCAGAACATCCAGGATTCCAATCTCTCTTCTCTCTTACTTCCCCCACAGTTCCCACTCTCTTTATGCTAACATTCCTTCAGCTGCATCCTTGAGTATTAGTGTGAACATTTAAAATAAAAGCAGGTGGGTTTCTCTAAAATAAAAGCAAACAAACAGAAGCAACCAAGCAAAAATCAGCATGAAATCAACATCTGACACACTCAGTCATATGCTCTTAACGTTACCATCATTATTCACTTCCTGGCAGACAATTTTGCATCAAGTTGGTATAAGTGATGTTTGCTGACACTTTTTATCTTAAAATTGTGTTAAAAGAAACATTTTCTAGTGCTAAAACATGTATCTGACTACTATTCTCCTTAAATCCTATCAGCAGGATTCCAGAGATTGATAGTTATGAGAGAAAAGGAAATAAATTCTCCAAAGTTAGGCTTTATCTCAACATTTGCTTAACTTGTCCATACATCTTGCTGGAAAACTGTACCTGTGCTTAAGTATTTTACTGAAATTGGGGAAATATCTTTACTAAGCACCTTAGCCACACAGGATCATCATTTTTGTTGATTTAAGCTCTTAATTCACTCAACACCCTATGAAATTATTACCCTGTATCAGTAAAGCAAAAGGCTTTGCATCAGTTTGCATTCAGAGGAAAGAGAGTTCTAATATTTGAAAATCCTGCTGATCAGAGACTTGGCAGCCTTGCTTCCCAATCTGCTTCAGAAAGCTCAAAGCACAGGCAAGGCCCTTCTAATCTGTTTGCCAGCAGAGAACAGTTTCAAAAGGGGCAGCTGCAGTGACTACCAGCTCCGACCTCTACAACTTATACCCTGCAGTAAGTCCACAAAGCCACCAAAAATAGAACTGATATTTTAAAAAAATCTAAACAAAAGTTGTGTGATTTTGTCAGATTTTTTTACCCTTCTTATTTCTGCAGTAGATAAGCCAGATGTTTTGAGCTGCTCACACTCCTTGTGTAGGCTTTTAAATGCTTCCATCAGTTCTTCATACTATGAAATGAAATAAAAACCAAGCAGAATAAGCTCTGTGTCTAAGGATTTTCAGATCAACATGTTGCTTTACTACTAAGACAGTAAATATAGAAACAGAAATATGAAGAGAACAAGAATTAAAGGCATTTTATCATCACAAAAGCTTGTCAACTCATAAAGCAAAGTCAAAAACCACAGTGAATTATCTTCCATTTGAAGGTACGCTCAGAAGTTTCACAATTTGTTCAGTATTTTCATCTCTTCCCTTGTAACACATAGTGTATTTCAAAACAGGAGGATAAGATGTTATCCAAAAGGGACAATGCTGTATTAACAAATTATTCTCTCTTACTATAAATCTGTGTATATCATATGTAAATTTGTCACCCCAATGGAAGAGCTGGATCTAAAAACATTCTTGATAGAAGTAAAGAAGCTTGAATTTATAGAGTACTGAGCTTCAATTCAGCAAAGCAGTCTGAGAGCACACCTGACTTAACATGTGAGAAACAGCTTTGGCACGTTGCATAATCATGCCCTGGGTATATTACAGCTTGATTTATGTAGTTTGTTAGTTAGAAAGAAGTAGACAGTGTGCTACTTCCACACCAGTACATTGCCCACCAGTAATCTTAAACTGAGAGGCAGTGTGAAAGTCTGTGTGGGTAGAGAAATAACAGGGGACAGAAAGAGTTTAGAAATATGGATGGGAAGTAAATTTAGATTCAACTTGGAGAAATACAAGCTGAGATATAAGGAAGGATAATCTCCACAGAAACAGCCATTCAATAAGATGGAAAACTCTGGAAAGAGAATATCGTGTCATTTTTTACTTCCAGTAAAGAGCAATTGATATGAATGTTGAACACAAAATGGCAAAGGCCAGTTCAAACAAAAGAATCACATCCCTGAGCAATGAAGCAGCAATTCCATTCTATAAGACTCTGGGGAACCAGCATCCAGAATGCTCTGTTCATTCCTGGTTGTTTCCATATCAGGCACACATTTACAAGCTGGAATGAATTAAAAAAATAGCAATAAATGGCTACTGAGGAGAAGATATTAGAGAAAGAGCTTGATTAAAAGGCAAATAAAGGTATGAAAAGACATGCACATGGTGGACAAAGCAGAATGAGTTAGAAAAAAGCAGGAGTAAAACCACAAGTGGCCTCATTATATCATTTATGCATTAGAGAAGTTAAGTACTTCAATAAATAATGAAACAGCAGGTAGTTTCTGAGCAACTGTATTCACAATTGCTAACGTCCAACAGCTTAACTTTGTGTGGATTCTCTGCCTCTTTCAAAAGGGGAGTTTAGTAACTTCTCCTTATTGGGACACAAGATTTCAAGATTCAAACAAGGGCACAGCACAGCTTGCCAGATGATAACGAAGGGAAGGTTTCTCACTTTCACCACATAAAAGCTGCAGCTGCCCCACGTGTACCTGAACTAAGGGACTCACTCAAATGACCAGAGAACATCCAGGTTCCTAGAGCAGAAAGAAAGATTCCTGGCACCTGTGGGCAACTCACTGAAGACTGGACAACCAGATTTATGCCTCAAGTTGCTTATTTTTTAAATTATATACTGTAGCCAATCTGATGTCCAAATCACAACACAATTGGGAAGGTGGCAAGTATTCTGAGTATCTTTAATTTACAAAAGTACATTTGAGCTTGATTCTATACACCCATAAAACCTGACCATGTTCTAAGATCTCCAGACTCTCAGGTTTGAAATGTTTCTCTTAAAATTACCCTGTTGCAAGCCTGTCTATCTAAATACTTCACTTCATTAGTATTTAAATATTTGCATGGTAATGTTACATTACATGAAGGCATTATATTACCTCAGCTTCTGTTTGGAATTAATCAGCAGGGCATTAGTTTAATAAGAGGGTTATATTACTGTAATCCCAAAAAAAGAACACATCTTACGTAATGGAAATCATGGAGTTGGATATTTATCCATGTTAAAACTGTGACATACTGAAAAAACATACAATCTGCATTCCTTTCTCTCGTTGCTACTTCTGCTTAGTTATTCCAAGTTACAAATCCAATATTGTTAGTGGTACCAGAAAAATAAAAGCAAAGTCAAACTTCAGTCAGACTATCCAGCTTTGCTGGTGCACAGTTAACAAATCAAGTTACCTGTTACAAATATTTACAAACACTGGGATTCTGCAAGTCACTATACATAACAAAAGGCACAGAAAACTGGATAAAAACTGGGTAAATATGTACTTCAGATAATACAGATCTAAAAACCTAACTTTGATTCATTTCAAGCTTTACATTTCAAACCTACCCACTCTACCTAAAACCAACATTTAATGCTCACAAAAGAAGTGGGAACATAATGAGTAGGAATGTCAGCTCAGGAGAAAGAAATTTCTTTATTTATTCACAAAAAATAAATGGTTGAAGCAGAAGTGGGATAAGGCTAATACAAATATTAGGTGCTGAAATACTATATAATCAATTGACAATTAGGAGATATCGGCTTTTGGTCATTAACTTTTTCTGGACTAGTTTGAAGTGGTAATTTATAAAGTTAAAAATATCCATGACGTAGTTCATAGGGAAAAAAAAATTGTTTAAAAATTAAGAAATAAAAATCTGTCTTGGTCAACATGGCTCTGAATGTTATTTAGTACCTAGTACTTAATGGGCTCAAAACCTTTTAATGCAACACTACCTATTAATGTACAATTTCAGGGTTATTGGAAGAAAGGTGGTCAAGACATATATTTCTTAGAATGAATCTTCAATCACCCTGGATTCCAACATGCTCTTAACATAACTCACTTCAACACGTATCTCAGTAGTAACTCCCCAATTCATTTATCCCTCCTCCTATTGGCACTTTAATTAACTGACATTAAAATGTTGGCATTCATGAAAAATGGTACCTGTTTGTTGATGTCAGCCACAGTATCATCTTGTAGGAACTCTGCTGGCACTTCCAATTTTACTAAGAAACGTGCCAGGTAAGCTCTTTTCTTGAGTTCATTGGTCTTCTGAAGAAGCCAGTGTAAGACAGGATGAATTACAGGTTTGCTTCCAGTAACTAAACCCTGGCGAAATGCACTCCTGTACAAAAACAACAAAAAGAAAACGCCAGTAACTCCCAAACGAAAGAACAGTGGCTTGGAACAAACCATTTGCAATATTTTGACATTCCCTCTCCACTTGCCTAATGATTTTCTTAATGCTGTCAAAAGAGAAAACACTCATGATGCCAGTTTGCTCTTTACAATCCCGATTCTGCTGCCTTGGGACAGATAAAAACCCCGTAACTCATCAAAAGGCTAACAACGACTCTTCCCTTTCTGCGACATTCTTCGGGAATAAAAGCAATATGGGAAGAACGTGGGTTTTCTGGGTTATAACCTGGCACAGGAGGGAGCAACGCGGCCTCGGGCAGCTGGTCTGAAAGGGACGGGGACGGGAGTGACCCTGCCAGTCGTTCGGCACCCTCTCCTGGCTGACTCGGCAGTAGCAGCTGCTGCAGCAGGGCCCCGGGGGCAACCTACACCTGCAGGAGCCTTCTGCTGCCATCCCCCATAGCATATTCCATAGGGACAAGGCAGGAGCTGTCCTCAAGGCGTTACACACACCCACTGGGACAGTCGAGGTCAAAAATACACCCAGCTACTGAATTAAAGGTCGTTACTGTAGAAGCTGTAAAACGTTTTACGGTGCTTTGTAGACAAAAAGTTACTTACAAGTCTGATACACTTCCTGGAGGTTTGTATTTAAGGATACCAAGAAGAGTCAACATTCTTTTAGCTGTTTGTTCCGGCAGCTCCTCTCTAATGTCAACAGCGTGCTAAATAGTTTAAAAAAAATAAATTAATTATCCAGTTTGTTCAACTCATGTTAATTAACTAGCAAGAAATAATTGACCTTATCCATTTATCCATGGTATGTCAATGAAGTGAGATGCTCCATACAGAACATCCTCTTTATCACCAAACTTCAATTATCTTCTAATGGATTTTTCTCCAACATGTGTATTCATGTGAATTTATCCCAGGTCTACATTTTCCCTGCTCATGGGACCACATCTACACCGACAAACTGATTACTTCCACCAAGGAAGTCAGATATCCAAGCACACTAAGGCACACATATCTGTGCCCCAGAGGCAGGAACGATCCCTTCTGATCTTACGCACACTTGTAGTAGCCTCAGAGGAGAGGGATTAAATATCTGTTACAATGGCTAAATCATGAGGTACCATTCTTGGTCAGTTCCTACCCTGTGCGTGTGTGCAAGACACAGCCTGACTTTTGACTTAAGAACACAGCAGTTGTCAGCATGAACCAAGTTACGATCTCCCAAGGGAAAATATAAAGTCATCAGTCTCTAGAGGACAGGGATCCAGTATCCCTGGCCCAAGAAACATTTGCTGGTTTGCCAAAACCACACAGATATATAGACAGAAAGGATTCTTGCCAGCCACATTTATTTCCAGGAAGATTCATACAAGCTATTTTGGTAAACCAAACATGCCATAAGATTATACAGAGCCAGACCTAAAAAAACCCCCAAATTTCTGCGTCAAGCCCATTTAAGATGTTTGCAATTACGCAGGTCTGAGCACCTCTGATTGCCTTCCTTACCTTCGGGTCAATCTCCCCCAGAACATCACTGAGCAGCTGTAACAGCTGCATTGACTCTAAGGAGTCAAACGAGATTAAATTGTAGTTCTTCCTGAAGGGCTCCTGATTGAGCTTCTCAACAATGAACTGGATTTGATCACTCATAATGCTGTCCTGGAAAAACCTCTGCAGAGAGGACAGAAGAGCTGTCAGGAGGCCTCGCTGGGTGAGAGGGAGCCGGGGGCTGCGGGGAGGGCGGGTGGAGGCTCCCCCTCAGCGAGGCCACCGCAGCC
>NW_010337712.1:68148-70747 GCF_000700745.2 Antrostomus carolinensis | reverse complement strand
ATTTTACTTTATTTTATTTTATTTTATTTTTCAGTTTACAGAGTCTTTTGCATGGAAAATTAAGATTCTGGTGTTAAATTTTAACTGAGAATATAGTAAAATCTTTTCTTAACATGAAGCATAAATTACCTTTTTGCTTGTAAGTTAACAAGTTGATCAATTTTATCCAGTGGTTTCTATGTGTGGATCCAGCTGAATATTATTGCTACCAGTTCATTTTCAGATGAACTGACCAGTTGAATTTTCTGTATCAGAACCCGGCCTTAATTGCCAAAAGCAAATTTTTAACTTGCTTTTGAATTGTGAATTTCAGCTGCAACTATGTAACTTGTTTTTTTGTTGGCACTGTAAAAGAGGTTTTTATATTAAGAAAAGATTACTTTGTTTATAACTTTTAAAATGTAAGACATCTATAAATATGTGGCAAGTGGCAACAAAAATCCTTGAGGAATATATATTAAATTGGACTTACTGTACTAGTGTCTTTATTCTTGTTTAGCTTTGTACAAGCTGTAGCTACTAAGTATTCCTTCTCAATAAACTTCAAGTGTCTCCAAAGGTCAAGAACAATGTTGCTTCTAAATGAAAGAAAAAAGAATGACATTTCATTGGTTGTAACTTCAAAATTTATTTATTTAGTTTTACTTTTTATAAAATGTGTTGACAAAGTATTTGTGTACTGAGCACTTATAGTTTAAAATCACCACTAAGGTTTCCTGCCCTTGACTTGTTTTTAGCAGTGGTGTATGGTATTCCTTATAATTTCTCTTTTCCACATAAAATGACAGCTGTGCTATTCTATATCAGGATGTATGTACTGAAGTGGGAAAGATTCAATTTTTTCTGCTTGTTTTTCATGCAGTGACAAGCACAATTTCTGATGAATAGGGGAAAGATCTGACACTGTAGTCTAAATCATCAACTCATACAATATTAGAAGTCATGTATTACAAAAATAGAAAAGTCCATCATCTATACCCACTAGTTAATTTGTATTGAAATTAATAAGTTGCTGTCTAAAAATAAATTTTAAAAAAATTTTAGCTAGAGAGGTATAGACACCTTAAGACTGGCTTTAACTTAATGGTTAGTCTGGTCATGAACATGGGGAGCCCAGATTCGCATTTGCCTGAACAGAAAGGATGGGTTTTTTTTCCATGTGAACAGTGAAAGAATAAGATGTTAAAACACACAATTTTTACGTGTTTTAACAAAGGAAATTGACATTAGACATAAGAAAAAATACTTCACGTTGACAGTTGTTAAGCAGTGGGACAACTTGCCCAGAGAGGCTGCAGAATCTCCATCACTAGAGGTTTTCAAAACTTGACTGTCCGAAGTCCTGAACAACCTTACTAAGCAGAAACTTGGACTAGATGACCTTAAGGGGTCCCTACCAGCCAAAACTATTTAATGACTCTCTAACATTCAGAGGCCTTACACAGACTATGGGAAATCCAAGTTCAAAATCATGCTCTATCCAAGTTTAAAGAAAGAGCTGAATCAGGGGATCCCATATCCCATTGAATGACAATTCCACAATGTGCTTAAAGTAATTTTCTTTTTTTCTTGACCCCTACATTATCAAAGTTATTATTAGTTGAACAGCTGGAACAGAAAGGTTGTTGGAGACATCCCTTAATTAGCCTCTTTCTGCATTTAATTCCTAATTATCTGAATTTACTTTTCAGTCAGTTGTTTTCTGCAGATTCCTTCTTGAGATTCTTAATTTTCTTGCACTACTGGTTAAGTCAGAGCACCTAAGGTGATGCAACAAATGCCATCCTGGGTCTAACCCCAGCTGACACCCAGTAGTCCCATGAATTTCCTTGGGAGTGTCTAGTGGTCCATGTTTGGCACGTCAGGTTCTTATTTCTCAGAAGGTATTTATATTTATTACAGTACATGTGCCCTCTCCCCCCGCCTCCCATTTTGTCTGTTTGTTTTCACTTGCAGAGTTGCCTCAGGGGATCTAAAAAAACCCCAACAAAACCTAAGACACGTTATTAATTTTCCATTTGTGGTACTGATAAGTTTGTTCCACCATTACTCAGAAAGGATGAGAACTGGTGTCAATTTGTACAATCAGAAATAATTATTTCATTCTGTGTGATGTGCCTTGATGTGATACTGAGGGCAGCATCATGCTTTTTATTTTCTAGCATTGAGATTGCTTGAAGATTCAGAGGCAGAGTTCCAGCTTGCTTTTTGTTAACATGTAGGACTACCAGAGTTGCTTTCACTCTGAAAGTAATTGAGTGAAAGTACGTAGAGATGAATGCATATTTCCAGATTATGTAAACAGGCAGAATAACTGTCTTTGCCTGGACTCCTCGTTGTCGCTCCTTTGCTACAAGAAGGACATTCAGGTGCCTTACATGTCCAAAAAAGGGCAATGAAGCTGGTAAAGAGTCTGGAGAACATATCTTATGAGGAGCGTCTGACGGAACTGGGAGCGTTTAGTCTGGAGAAAAGGAGACTGAGGGGAGACTTTAGCATTCTCTACAACTTTCTGAAAGGAGGTTGTAGTGAGGTGGGTGTTCATTTCTTCTCTTGAGTAACTAGTGATAGGATGAAACAGCCTTGAGTTGCACCAGGG